>NC_069499.1:644770327-645070327 GCF_027579735.1 Bombina bombina | reverse complement strand
TTATTAGTTATATTGTAGCTATATTAGGGTTTATTTTACAGGTAAGTATTTAGCTTTAAATAGGATTAATTTATTTAATAAGAATTATTTTATTTTGTTAGAATACAATTATATTTAACTTAGGGGGGTGTTAGCTTTAGGGGTTAATACATTTATTAGAGTAGCGGTGAGGTCCGGTCGGTGGATTAGGGGTTAATAATTGTAGGTAGTTGGGGGCGGCAGATTAGGGGTTAATAAATATAATATAGGGGTCGGCGGTGTTAGGGGCAGCAGATTAGGGGTACATAGGGATAACTTAGGTTGCGGCGGTGTACGGAGCGGCAGATTAGGGGTTAATAATAATATGCAGGGGTCAGTGATAGCGGGGGCGGCAGATTAGGGGTTAATAAGTATAAGGTCAGGGGTGTTTAGACTCGGGGTACATGTTAGGGTGTTAGGTGCAGACTTAGGAAGTGTTTCCCCATAGGAAACAATGGGGCTGCATTAGGAGCTGAACGCTGCTTTTTTGCAGGTGTTAGGTTTTTTTTTAAGCTCAAACTGCCCCATTGTTTCCTATGGGGGAATCGTGCACAAGCACGTTTTTGAAGCTGGCCGCATCCGTAAGTAACGCTGGTATTGAGAGTTGCAGTGGCGGTAACTATGCCTGTACTCTCCCTTTTTGGAGCCTAACGCAGCCCTTCTGAGAACTCTAAATACCAGCGTTGTTTAAAAGGTGCGGGGGGAAAAAAACATGCGTAGCTAACGCACCCCTTTGGCCGCAAAACTCTAAATCTAGGCATTTGAGATTGCTGACTGTGATATTCTCAGGGATGTCATGGATGACAAAACTTCTGAATAGTCAAGATTTCTTCCTGTGACATTGTGGCAAAACATGTTGTTGGATTTCTTGTTTTAATCACTTGCCCCCCCCCAACCTGAGCACTTTAAAGTTACCTTGAATTTCAGTCAGAATTTAGCTCCTCTAGGCCAGTGGTTTTCCTAAATTAGATTTTGAACCCCTTATTTATTTTTATTTGTCCCACCTAAAATAAGTCAGCAACTTAAAAAAATGCCATAAAGTATAAAATACTGTTAAATGGTAAGAAGTATACAGTGACAAATATAATGCATGACATGAGTAATTTGAAAACCTTTGTAGATTTAAAGAAATGTAATATGAGTAATTTGGAGTCTCATTTGAGACACCAGTTTGTGTTTCTCCAGATGTCCTACCCCTGGTGTCCTGGGTATAATACTTGTCTGTGTAATTTTCAGTGCCTTCTTAAAATATTTTCCGTCTATTTAGATCACTTTCATTTCTCCATTGGAGTTTCCCATATGGCAAATTCGTGGTAATTTATTTTTGTATTTCTGCTTCAGCACTTTTCTATAGCTTTCTCTTTTCATTAGGTTTTACCATGGACAGTTTAATTTACATGTGTGTCGCAGGCCCGCCCTGTTTTCTCTCTGTCTTATATCCTGGGGGCATTGTTTGCTCATATTAGAGGGTCATATAACTGTGTGTTATTGCCTCTTTAAACCATGTTCTAAATATTGTTGGAATGTTCTCCAGATGTTTCTCTATCCCCATAATTCATAATACAGATCTGGTTAAACTGAGCCATGCTAATTATATTTATTATACAGTTTATTGTAAAATCCAAATATATTAATGTGTGTATGTTAGTATGTATATGTTTATGTGCATAGATAGATGATGGATGTGTGTAGGTAGTGGACAAATATAACTTTAATTTACAAATCAGTGTGTGTGTGTGTATATATATATATATATATATATATATATATATATATATATATATGTACACCCCTCACATTTTTATAAATATTTTTATATCTTTTCATGTGACAACACTGAAGAAATTACACTTTGCTACAATGTAAAGTAGTGAGTGTACAACCTGTATAACAGTGTAAATTTGCAGTCCCCTCAAAATAACTCAACACACAGCAAATAATGTCTAAACCATAGGCAACAAAGGTGAAATGTCCAAATTGGTCCCAATTAGCCATTTTCCCTCCCCGGTGTCATGTGACTCGTTAGTGTTACAAGGTCTCAAGTGTGAATGGTGAGCAGGTGTGTTAAATTTGGCGTTATCGCTCTCACACTCTCTCATACTGGTCACTGGAAGTTCAACATGGCACCTCATGGCAAAGAACTCTCTGGGGATCTGAAAAAAAAGAATTGTTGCTCTGCATAAAGATGGCCTAGGCTATAGGAAGATTGCCAAGACCCTGAAACTGAGCTGCAGCACAGTGGGCAAGACCATACAGCGGTTTCACAGGACAGGTTCCACTCAGAACAGGCCTCGCCATGGTCGACCAAAGAAGTTACGTGCACGTGCTCAGCGTCACATCCAGAGGTTGTCTTTGGGAAATAGACATATGAGTGCTGCCAGCATTGCTGCAGAGGTTGAAGGGGTGGGGTGTCAGCCTGTCAGTGCTCAGACCATATGCTGCACACTGCATCAAATTGGTCTGCATGGCTGTCATCCCAGAAGGAAGCCTCTTCTAAAGATGATGCACAAGAAAGCCCGCAAACAGTTTGCTGAAGACAAGCAGACTAAGGACATGGATTACTGGAACCATGCCCTGTGGTCCAATGAGACCAAGATAAACTTATTTGGTTCAGATGGTGTCAAGCATGTGGCGGCAACCAGGTGCGGAGTACAAAGACAAGTGTGTCTTGCCTACAGTCAAGCATGGTGGTGGTAGTGTCATGGTGTGGGCCTGCATGAGTGCTTCTGGCACTGGGGAGCTAAAGTTCATTGAGGGAACCATGAATGCCAACATGTACTATGACATACTGAAGCGGAGACTGGGCCGCAGGGCAGTATTCCAACATGATAACAACCCCAAACACACCTCCAAGATGACCACTGCCTTGCTAAAGAAGCTGAGGGTAAAGGTGATGGACTGGCCAAGCATGTCTCCAGACCTAAACCCTATGGAGCATCTGTGGGGCATCCTCAAATGGAAGTTCGGGGAGTGCAAGGTCTCTAACATCCACCAGCTCTCTGATGTCGTCATGGAGGAGTGGAAGAGGACTCCAGTGGCAACCTGTGAAGCTCTGGTGAACTCCATGCCCAAGAGGGTTAAGGTAGTGCTGGAAAATAATAGTGGCCACACAAAATATTGACACTTTGGGTCCAATTTGGACATTTTCACTTAGGGTTTACTCACTTTTGTTGCCAAGGGTTTAGACATTAATGGCTGTGTGTTGAATTATTTTGAGGGGACAGCAAATTTACACTGTTATACAGGCTGTACACTCACTACATTGTAGCAAAGTGTCATTTCTTCAGTGTTGTCACATAAAAAGATATAATAAAATATTTACAAAAAGTGAGGGGTGTACTCACTTTTGTGAGATACTGTATATATGAAAAGTGGGCACTTTATCAGCAGAAACAATAGCTATATTGCATATTTGTTTTCTATTTAGTGGAAAGGTGCTTGCTTGTAATGTCTTTGCTATAGTGTTGGAGTAAAACTATAATATAATACTGCTGTGGCTAGAATGTCATGGGCAGATGTTTCAGTTTCACAAAGATCCCTCCTGCTATAAGTGGGCATCTCTTTGGGTATCTGTTCTGATTTAAATTCAGCCACACTCCAATTAAACCGCACACAAATTTTAAGATGTGCAGACGCTGGGTAGCAACCATCACCGGCATATCAGTCTGCACAGTGGGTGTGTCTGTGTTAGTTTGTGTTAGAGTCTATGTATATGCAAGTGTTAGCGTGGGTCTGAGGGAGATCACTTGTCTTTCAAAGGTTAGTGCTGCCTAGATACACAAATACACATAGATGCACAAACACACACACCTACACTCATAGACACACAAACACACGCACATGCAATCATAGACACTCAAACACACGAACATACATTCAGGCACACAAACACACGCACATACACTCAAAGACACACAAACACACGCACATACACTTATAGACTCATAAATACACACGCATACACTCATAAACACACAAGCACACACACATACACTCATAGACACACAAACACACGCACATGCAGTCATAGACACTCAAACACACGCACATACACTCAGGCACACAAACACACGCACATACACTCAAAGACACACAAACACACGCACATACACTTATAGACTCATAAATACACACACATACACTCATAAACACACAAGCACACACACATACACTCATAGACACACAAACACACGCACATGCAGTCATAGACACTCAAACACACGCACATACACTCAGGCACACAAACACACGCACATACACTCAAAGACACACAAACACACGCACATACACTTATAGACACACAAATACACACGCATACACTCATAAACACACATACACTCATAGACACACAAACACACGCACATACATACTAAGACATCAAAACATTCTTTACTCATGTTTTATATCTTAACCAGAATTTTAGCAAAAACATTATTCATTATTATTATTCATAGCGTGCAGAGCATCTCACTGTAATGTATCACACCCAACTATATCAACTTGCAGATTATCTCTCCATGCCAAATCCAAACATCTGCACCTTATGAGAATCCCTCCACATCCAAACCTCTGAATAGCTGCAGTAAAAGGGATGTTAATTTGTTTTACAACATTATAGGAGCATTAAACACAACATTTTTCTTCCATGTTTCAGATAAAACATACAATATTAAAAACTTTACATTTTACTTCTGTTATCTAATTTGCTTTTTTATTTTGGTGTCATTTGAAAAGCATACCTAGGTAGGCTTAGGAGTAGCAATATATTACTTGGAGTAGCTGGTGATTGGTGGCTGCACATTTATGCCTCTTGTCAATGGCTCATTAATTTTTGCAGTTAGCACCTAGTAATGCATTGCTGCATATCCTTCAACAAAGGAAACCAAGAGAATGAAGAAAATGTAATAATAGCAGTAAATTTGACCTGCAACATGCTAATTTAATCGTAAATTTAAGCTGCCTCTGTCGGGTTCATATATATGTTTCTCAGGTGTATCATAGCAACTGCCTCACCAGCCTCTGACCTCACCGCACATCACTGACACACAAAGGCAGTAATAGGCAGATGCACACAAACAGCCAGGGATAGATAGGCAAACACATACACATTCATGCAGTAATAGCAGACACACACACAGGCAGGGATAGATAGGCATACACATACAAACTCAGGCAGTAATAGTTAGATACACACACACAGGCAAGGATAGATAGATAGATAGATAGATAGACACACACACACACGCAGTAATAGCAGACACAAGCACTCTTATGTGAGTTTGTGAATACTTGCCATTGTCATTATGGAGTAAATGACACATACACACACACCCATCACTATTAAGAATTTGTAAACTATAAGTAAATAAATACAAAAAAAATGGCATAATGTCAAAAAGATCAGTTAATTCAACAGTCCTTAACAGAAAACCTGTTCCTTAGTATGTGGAAACCCACTTTTTATAAAGCACCTTTTTTAATTAGCTCAGTAAAACGAAAAAATATGTACATATTATGTAAAGACCATGAATAATTTGTCATATGCATAAACCATTACCTCTTTAGCGACACAGATCAGTGAGATAGGAGTTTGCTTTCCTCAGGGTGATTCCTATCCTTTTTACTTTCAGTTTTAGCTCTAAGTAGTTATCCAGTCTTAAAGAGCCATGATACCCAAATGTTGATACACTTGAAAGTGATGCAGCATAGCTGTAGAAAGCTGCCTAGAAAATATCACCTGAACATCTCTAGGTAAAAAAGTTCCTCAGTAGCCACATCCCATTGTAAAGGACTTCTAAGCAGCAAATCAGTATGTCTGTCCCGGGTCAGCTAAGGGATTGAGCCTCGTGCACTCTCATGTTATTTACCTTTTCAGTTTAAGGAAGTTTACTATGAAATCTCATGAGAGTTAATTGAAATCTCATGAGATCACAGTAAAAGAGTTCATGACCTCAGTACTGCTGATGCTGATTGGCTGCTGTTCATTTCTTCATTTATTTTTATTTTTTTTACCTACAGCTGGACAGCAGTTAAATTATAATTTTTTACACAGAACTTACTCTGCTGAGCTGAGGAGATTGTGAGGTAAAATATCTTCCTTTTTTACATAGGGATGTTCAGGTGTAATTTTCCTGGCAGCTTTTTACAGTTATACTGCATCAGTTTCAAGTGATTTAGCATATGAGTATTATGTCCCTTTAACACGCCCCCTTTGTCATCTTGTTGCTCCATTAGTATGATTGACATCTAATGCAGCCAATTAACATAACAGCTTCCTTATATATATATATATATATATATATATATATATATATATATATATATATATATATATATATATATATATTTTATTTTTTATTTTTTTTAATGTACAGTATATGCTTGTGATCTGTGTATTTTAACATTTGCTATACCAGTAGTTTATCAAGCAAGCACTGACACTTAAACACAATAAAAAAAAAACACCCTGGCCCTATCCCTTGCCTATCTACGCCTACTTTATTTGTCTGCCTGCACCTCTCCCCTCCCTGACCCCACACACTGGTACGGAGTGGAGAGCTGCAAGCGCTACGTGCTGCCCCCATTGTCCCACCCACTTACTGTGCTCCCTGCTTATTCAGGCACTCCACACTCTTAAAGTGAACACTAGATTTTTCTTTGCATAAGTGTTTTGCTTTTGATCCATTTATACAGCCTATCTGGGGGTGTTTTTGTAAAAAAACAGAATTTATGCTTACCTTATAAATTTCTTTCTCCTACGGTGTGTCCGGTCCACGGCTTCATCCTTACTTGTGGGATGTTCTCTTCCCCTACAGGAAATGGCAAAGAGAGCACCGTCGACCGACGGTTAGGAGAAAAAGGAGAAACTATAGGGTGCCGTGGTGACTGTAGTGTATGGAATAAAAAAACTTTCAAACCTGACTAAAAGCCAGGGCGGGCCGTGGACTGGACACACCGTAGGAGAAAGAAATTTATCAGGTAAGCATAAATTCTGTTTTCTCCTACATTGGTGTGTCCGGTCCACGGCTTCATCCTTACTTGTGGGAACCAATACCAAAGCTTTAGGACACGGATGAAGGGAGGGAGCAAGTCAGGTTACCTAAACGGAAGGCACCACGGCTTGCAAAACCTTTCTCCCAAAAACAGCCTCCGAAGAAGCATAAGTATCGAATTTGTAAAATTTGGCAAAAGTATGCAGAGAAGACCAAGTTGCTGCCTTACAGATCTGATCAACAGAAGCCTCGTTCTTGAAGGCCCATGTGGAAGCCACAGCTCTAGTAGAGTGAGCTGTAATTCGTTCAGGAGGCTGCCGTCCGGCAGTCTCATAAGCCAATCGGATGATGCTTTTCAGCCAAAAAGAAAGAGAGGTAGCAGTAGCTTTCTGCCCTCTCCTTTTACCAGAATAAACGACAAACAAAGAAGATGTTTGTCTGAAATCCTTTGTTGCTTCTAAATAGAATTTGAAAGCACGGACCACATCTAGATTGTGTAACAAACGTTCCTTCTTTGAAACTGGATTCGGACATAGGGAAGGAACAACTATTTCCTGGTTAATATTCCTGTTGGAAACTACTTTTGGAAGAAAACCAGGTTTGGTACGTAAAACTACCTTATCTGCATGAAATACCAGATAGGGAGAAGTACACTGCAAATCAGATAATTCAGAAACTCTTCTAGCAGAAGAAATAGCAACTAAAAACAGAACTTTCCAAGATAGTAACTTGATATCTATGGAATGCAAAGGTTCAAACGGAACCCCTTGAAGAACTGAAAGAACTAAGTTTAGACTCCATGGAGGAGTCATGGGTCTGTAGACAGGCTTGATTCTGACTAAGGCCTGTACAAATGCCTGTACATCTGGCACTGCTGCCAGACGTTTGTGTAACAAAACAGACAGAGCAGATATCTGTCCTCTTAGAGAACTCGCTGACAACCCTTTATCCAAACCTTCTTGGAGAAAGGAAAGTATCCCTTGGATTCGCACCAACAGATATATCTTTTCCATATCTTATGGTAAATTTTTCTAGTCACAGGTTTTCTGGCTTGGACCAGAGTATCTATAACTGAATCTGAAAACCCACGCTTAGATAAAATCAAGCGTTCAATTTCCAAGCAGTCAGTTGCAGAGAGACTAGATTTGGATGTTCGAATGGACCTTGTACTAGAAGATCCTGTCTCAAAGGTAGCCTCCATGGTGGAGCCGATGACATATTCACCAGGTCTGCATACCAAGTCCTGCGTGGCCACGCAGGAGCTATCAGAATCACAGAGGCCTTCTCCTGTTTGATCCTGGCTACAAGCCTGGGAAGGAGAGGGAACGGTGGAAACACATAAGCTAGGTTGAACGACCAAGGCGCCACCAATGCATCCACTAGTGTCGCCTTGGGATCCCTGGATCTGGACCCGTAGCGAGGAACCTTGGAGTTCTGACGAGACGCCATCAGATCCATGTCTGGAATGCCCCATAGTTGGGTTAGTTGGGCAAAGACCTCCGGGTGGAGTTCCCACTCCCCCGGATGGAAAGTCTGACGACTCAAATAATCCGCCTCCCAGTTGTCTACTCCTGGGATGTGAATTGCAGATAGATGGCAGGAGTGATCCTCCGCCCATTTGATGATCTTGGATACCTCTCTCATCGCCAAGGAACTCTTTGTTCCCCCCTGATGATTGATGTACGCTACAGTCGTCATGTTGTCCGACTGAAATCTTATGAATCTGGCCTTCGCTAGTTGAGGCCAAGCCAGGAGCGCATTGAAAATCGCTTTCAGTTCCAAAATGTTTATCGGGAGAAGAGACTCTTCCCGAGACCATAGACCCTGAGCTTTCAGGGAGTCCCAGACCGCGCCCCAGCCTAAGAGACTGGCGTCTGTCGTGACAATGACCCACTCTGGTCTGCGGAAACTCATTCCCTGAGACAGGTGATCTTGAGTCAACCACCAGCGGAGTGAGTCTCTGGTAAACTGGTCTACTTGAATCTGGGGAGACAAGTCTGCATAATCCCCATTCCACTGTTTGAGCATGCACAGTTGTAATGGTCTTAGATGAATTCGAGCAAAAGGAACCACGTCCATTGCTGCAATCATTAATCCTATTACCTCCATGCACTGAGCTATGGAAGGCTGAGGAATAGATTGAAGAGCTTGACAAGCGTTTAGAAGCTTTAACTTTCTGACCTCTGTCAGAAAAATCTTCATTTCTACAGAATCTATTATTGTTCCTAGAAAGGGAACCCTCGTGGACAAGGACAGGGAACTCTTTTCTATGTTCACCTTCCACCCATGAGACCTGAGAAAGGCTAAAACAATGTCTGTATGAGCCTTTGCTTTGGAAAGGGACGACGCTTGGATTAGAATGTCGTCTAGATAAGGTGCCACTGCAATGCCCCTCGGTCTTAGAACCGCTAGAAGGGACCCTAGCACCTTTGTGAAAATTCTGGGAGCGGTGGTTAAACCGAATGGAAGAGCCACGAACTGGTAATGTTTGTCCAAAAAGGCGAACCTTAGGAACTGATGGTGATCCTTGTGTATAGGAATATGCAGGTACGCATCCTTTAAGTCCACGGTAGTCATATATTGACCCTCCTGGATTGTTGGTAAGATCGTCCGAATGGTTTCCATTTTGAATGATGGAACTCTGAGGAATTTGTTTAGGATTTTTAAATCCAGAATTGGCCTGAAAGTTCCCTCTTTTTTGGGACTACAAACAGATTTGAATAAAAACCCAGACCTTTTTCCGCTGTTGGAACTGGGTGTATCACTCCCATCTTTAATAGGTCTTCTACGCAATGTAAGAATGCCTGTCTCTTTATCTGGTCTGAAGATAAGCGAGACATGTGAAACCTTCCCCTTGGAGGGAGTTCCTTAAACTCTAGAAGATACCCCTGAGAGACTATTTCTAGTGCCCAGGGATCCGGAACATCTCTTGCCCAAGCCTGAGTGAAGAGAGAAAGTCTGCCCCCTACTAGATCCGGTCCCGGATCGGGGGCTACCCCTTCATGCTGTCTTGGTAGCAGCAGCAGGCTTCTTGGCCTGTTTACCCTTGTTCCAGCCTTGCATTGGTTTCCATGCTGGTTTAGGCTGGGAAGCGTTACCCTCTTGTCTAGAGGCTGCAGAGTTAGGAGACGGTCCGTTCCTGAAATTGCGAAAGGAACGAAAATTAGATTTGTTCTTAGCCTTGAAAGGCCTATCCTGTGGGAGGGCATGGCCCTTTCCCCCAGTGATGTCTGAAATAATCTCTTTCAATTCTGGCCCAAAAAGGGTCTTACCCTTGAAAGAAATATTAAGCAGATTTGTCTTGGACAACACATCCGCCAACCAAGATTTTAGCCAAAGCGCTCTGCGCGCCACTATAGCAAAACCTGAATTTTTCGCCGCTAATTTATCCAATTGAAAAGCGGCATCTAAAATAAAGGAATTAGCCAACTTAAGTGCGTGAATTCTGTCCATGACTTCCTCATATGGAGTCTCCTTATGGAGCGAATTTTCTAGTTCCTCGAACCAAAAAGACGCCGCCGTGGTGACAGGAATAATGCACGAAATTGGTTGGAGAAGGAAACCTTGCTGAACAAATATCTTTTTAAGCAATCCTTCCAATTTTTTATCCATAGGATCTTTGAAAGCACAACTGTCTTCAATGGGAATAGTTGTGCGCTTGGCCAACGTAGAAACTGCCCCCTCAACCTTAGGGACTGTTTGCCATGCGTCCCTTCTGGGGTCGACAATGGGGAACATTTTCTTAAATATAGGAGGTGGGACAAAAGGTATACCTGGCTTCTCCCACTCCTTGGATACTATGTCCGCCACCCTCTTGGGTATCGGAAACGCATCAGCGTGCACAGGGACCTCTAGGAATTTGTCCATTTTGCACAATTTCTCTGGAATCACCAAAGAATCACAATCATCAAGAGTAGTTAGCACCTCCTTAAGCAGGGCGCGGAGATGTTCTAACTTAAATTTAAATGCCACAATATCAGGTTCTGCCTGCTGAGAAACTTTTCCTGAATCAGAAATTTCTCCCTCCGACAGACCCTCCCTCACTGCCAATTCAGACTGGTGTGAGGGTATAACAGATAAATTATCGTCAGCGCCCACTTGCTCATCCTCTGTATTTAAAACTGAGCAATCACGCTTTCTGGGAAATGCTGGCAGTTTGGATAAAAGATTTGCTATAGAATTATCCATTACTGCAGTTAATTGCTGCATAGTAACAAGCATTGGTGCGCTAGATGTACTAGGTGTCGCCTGCGCGGGCAAAACTGGTGTTGACACAGAAGGAGAGGATGATGAACTATCCCCACTACCTTCATTTGAAGAATCATCTTGGGCAACCTTATTAAATGTGACAGTACTGTCCTTACTTTGTTTGGACGCCATGGCACAATTTGCACATACATTTAAAGGGGGAACCACCTTGGCCTCCATACACACAGAACATATGCTATCTGAAGGTATAGACATGTTAGACAGACTTTGGAAGGCTATTAATGCAATAAAACCGTTTTTAAACAAAACCGTTACTGTCTCTTTAAATAATAAAAAGAGCACACTTTATTTCTGAATGTTTGAAAAACTTTGAAGGAAATATCCGATCTTTACAAAATTTGCACCCTAGTGTCTTAATGCTTTGAAAGTATTGCACACCAAATTTCAAGTCTCTAACCCCTTAAATGAGCAAACAGGAGCTACTTGTTCAATTTACCAGTTTAAACCCACTACAGTCCCTGCCACAGCCTTTGCTGCAGCTTTTACCTTCCTTGGGGGTTATTCACCACAGAAATAAGCCTTCTTGAAATCGTTTTTATGGCCACAGGACCTCTCACATGAAGCTGCATGCACTGCTTCCAAAAGTAACTGCGCAACTGAGGCGCAAAAATGAGGCCTCCTCCCTCTGCATACCACAGTGAAGGGGCCTTCCTGACTAGATTAGGTGTCTAAACAACTGCCAGGCATAATAAAAACGTTCCCCAAGGTGTTTCAAAGTCACAAAACACTCCAAAAGTCATATAAACAATATATAAATCAATCGATTTAACCCACAATAGTGTCAACCAGTATAGAGCCCATTTATAAGCCTTCATTCTGTTATGAGAGTAAGAAAATGGCTTACCAATCCCATAAGGGAAAATGACAGTCTTCTAGCATTACTATGTCTTGTTAGAAAAGGGACTAGTCATACCTGGAGCAGAAAGGTCTGCAAACTGTTCCCCCCAACTGAAGTTCTCTGGTTTTAACAGTCCTGCGTGGGAACAGCAATGGATTTTAGTTACTGTTGCTAAAATCATACTCCTCTTTTAACAGAACTCTTCATTACTTTCTGTTGTAGAGTAAATAGTACAAACCGGCACTATTTTAAAATAACAAACTCTTGATAGAAGAAATAAAACTACAACTAACACCACATACTCTTTACCATCCCTGTGGAGATGCTACTTGTATAGAGCAGGCAAAGAGAATGACTGGGGGGCGGAGCCAGAGGGGGGACTATATGGACAGCTCTTGCTGTGTGCTCTCTTTGCCATTTCCTGTAGGGGAAGAGAATATCCCACAAGTAAGGATGAAGCCGTGGACCGGACACACCAATGTAGGAGAAATAATATTTTTGCTTATTCTTAAATAACATTGTGCTAATTTTCATACTCCTAACCAAGCCCCAAAGTTTTAGATGTATACTGATGTCTACAGCCTAATATCATAAACACTGCTAAATTGGGAGCTTCTAAGTAAGTTTTTAAAAGGTTTTATACTAGATTTTATATCAGTATCTGTGCATTTTCTACTTTATAGTGGTGTCTATTAAAGGGCCATAATACCCAAATGTTTAAACACTTGAAAGTGATGCAGTATAGCTGTAAAAAGCTGACTAGAAAATATCTCCTGAACATCTCTTTGTAAAAAAGAAAGATATTTTACCTCAAAAGTTCCTCAGTAGCCACCTCCCATTGTAAAGGATTTCTAAGCAGCATTTTAGTGTGTCTGTCCTGGGACAGCTGAAAGGATGAGCCTTGTGCACTCTCATGTTATTTCCCTATTCAGCTTACTATGAAATCTCATGAGAGTTAAGTCAAATCTCATGAGATCACAGTAAAAGAGTTCATGACCTCAGCACTGCTGATGCTGATTGGCTGCTGTTCATTTCTTCATTTTTTTTATTTTTTTTTACCTGCAGCTGGGAACAGCTGAGTATAACTTTTACACAGAACTTACTCTGCTGAGCTGAGGAAATTGTGAGGTAAAATATCTTCCTTTTTTACATAGAGATGCCCAGGGGATATTTTCCTGTCAGCTTTTTACAGTTATACTGCATCAGTTTCAAGTGATTTAGCATATGAGTATTATGTCCCTTTAAATGCAGTTATATGAAAATTGTTGTATGAGCACAAAGAGGGATGACACTGTGTAGTAACGTGCCTCCACTCACAAAGTATGCACATGTAGCACTCTGGGCCCTGACTCACGGGCAGTTTATTTCCAAAAGGGTTTTAAAATATAACTTTTATTAAGATCATATTAAAATAAAGGTAACACACAACTTTAAAAACAACACAGACACTGGTAATAGTAGTTTGTAAACAACTACAGCAGGGGGATAATAATGTCAATAATTCAGGCCTATTAGTCACTCTAGTAGGTTATTCCCCTTTGTACTTTCTATGAAGTTGCTCTATACAGTATTTGTAGATCAACCCTGTGTGGGGTTTATGGTATCTACCGCTATGCATTGATTGATATAGATATTGTGTGCTAATAATCTATCAATATACTCTCCACTCTATTATAGTAAGTTGTTTATATGATTGGATTAATAAAAACTGAACACAATCACATTAAATAACTGGTCTTCCGCCCCTTTAATTATAAACCGTGTGATAAAATATCAGTTCTTTGATTCCCTGACTATGTTTATGTCGAAATACAGTTGGAATTAATTTCAAATAGAATCTCTAGGTTGCACACTAATAAGTGTATCATATGCAGTGAAATAATAATTAAGTAACCATTAGTTATTAATCGCAGCAATGAGTATTAAACCGTGTATGCTATCTGTATCTACCACTCTGTAAATTACTTATGTATTATGGATACTGCTGCAGCTGTCAGTTCATTTAGACCCCAATCCGTTTTGGTTACCATACTCAATCTTGTGAGCGGTATATTATACTCTTGTGTGACTCTCTTAATCATATATATTCGTCTATGCAAATAGTTTTCAGAGCCACTCAGATTTCTGTTCCCGCTGTCAGTATAACCTCATAATGACAGGTCGGTTCTTTAAATTTTATGACAACAACCCAGACTGTACAATACATTACACAATAGCGGTTAACTGTGTGAGCACAATTACTATTAACCAGTGTCTGGCAAGTTGAAAATAGATGAGCGCTCAGACGCACTCTGTTGTCCTCTGTTGAAAATTGTTGTATACCGTCTCTTTAAGCTCTCTAGACTACAGTATATGTTGGGGCATTGGTTTTAACAGGAATTATTTCCTTTGCACATATCCCTATAACTACTAAATAAAGGCAAATGTCATATGTGCTGTAATAAAGTCTCTGTTTTATGTATTGTAAAGTCAAAATTAAACTGTAATGATTTGGATGCAGCATGTAATTTTAAGCAACATTCCAATTTACTTCGGTTTTTAAATTTGCTTCATTCTCTTTGTATCTTTTATTGAAGAGTAAAACTAGGTAAGCTCATAAGAGCTCAGGAGTGGGCACATTTCTTTTGTACTCTATGGCAGTAGTGTTTTGCAATGTTGTTTAACAAAGCTACCAATAATATTGCAAAATACTCCTGAGCTCTTATGAGTCTACCTAGTTTTAATCTTCGCTAAAAGAGAACAAGAAAACAAAGCAAATTTAATAACTGAAGTAAATTAGAAAGTGGTTTAAAATTGCATGCTCAACCCGAATCATAAAAAATTAATTTTGACTTTACTGTCTCTTTAAAGCGATATAAAGGTAAAAAAATACATGGGTGCATTTCAGTTTGAAATATAAGCATTTTTGCAATATTCTTTCATCAGCAAAAATGCTATATGTGTATACGCCACGGAAAAACAGTGATAACTTTTACTAGAAGCATTTTGGCTAATGAAAGTGTATTTTAAAAAAAATGCTTATATATTAACCCCTTTAATGCCCGAGGACGTGCAGGGTACGTCCTCAAAAAAAAGGCAGTTAACGCCTGAGGACGTACCCTGCACGTCCTCGGTGTGGAAAGCAGCTGGAAGCGATCCTGCTCGCTTCCAGCTGCTTTCCGGTTATTGCAGTGATGCCTCAATATGGAGGCATCCTGCAATAACCATGTATTGCCATCCGATGCAGAGAGAGCCACTCTGTGGCCCTCTCTGCACCGGAGATCGGTGGCTTCCTTCGTTGGTGGGTGGGAGCAGGACCGGGAGGCGGCCATCGATGGCCCTGGAGATGTGCAGGGGGGCGGGATCGTGGGCGGGGATGACCTGGGGCGTGCACGATAGGGAGGGGGCGGGCACGTGCACGGGGAGGGAGCGGGTGGGAACGCTGCACTACAGAAAATATGCACCATAGGATTTGGTAATCAGGTTTATAAAATCTAATAAAAATAAAAATAAAAAAGCTAAATCAGGGGGTGTTGGGTTGGTATGTGGGAGGGAAGCTACACTACAGAAAAAAAACTGTGAAAAAAAAAACAAAAAACATTTCTTTCTGCAAACTGGGTACTGGCAGATAGCTGCCAGTACCCAAAATGGCCCCCAAAAAGGCAGAGGGGGACGGTTAGAGAGGTGTTGGGGGGGGGGATCAGGGAGGTTGGGGGCTAAGGGGGATCCTACACAGCAGCATATGTAAATATGCTATACAATTTAAAAAAACAAAACAAAGATTCCCTTTATTTTTGTACTGGCAGACTTTCTGCCAGTACTTAAGATGGCGGGGACAATTGTGGGGTGGGGGAGGGAAGGGAGCTGTTTGGGAGGGATCAGGGGGTGTGATGTGTCAGATGGGAGGCTGATCTCTACACTAAAGCTAAAATTAACCCTGCAAGCTCCCTACAAGCTACCTAATTAACCCCTTCACTGCTAGACATAATACACGTGTGATGCGCAGCGGCATTTAGCGGCCTTCTAATTATCAAAAAGCAACGCCAAAGCCATATATGTCTGCTATTTCTGAACAAAGGGGATCCCAGAGAAGCATTTACAACCATTTGTGACATAATTGCACAAGCTGTTTGTAAATAATTTCAGTGAGAAACCTAAAGATTGTGAAAAAGTGAACAATTTTTTTTATTTGATTGCATTTGACGGTGAAATGGTGGCATGAAATATACCAAAATGGGCCTAGATCAATACTTTGGGATGTCTACTACACTACACTAAAGCTAAAATTAACCCTACAAGCTCCCTAATTAACCCCTTCACTGCTGGGCATAATACACGTGTGTTGCACAGCGGCATTTAGCGACCTTCTAATTACCAAACAGCAACGCCAAAGCCATATATATCTGCTATTTCTGAACAAAGGGGATCCCAGAGAAGCATTTACAGCCATTTGTGCCATAATTGCACAAGCTGCTTGTAAATGATTTCAGTGAGAAACCTAAAATTGTGAAAAATGTTACGTTTTTTTAATTTGATCGCATCTGGCGGTGAAATGGTGGCATGAAATATACCAAAATGGGCCTAGATCAATACTTTGGGTTGTCTACTACACTACACTAGAGCTAAAATTAACCCTAGAAGCTCCCTACATGCTCCCTAATTAACCCCTTCACTGCTGGACATAATACACGTGTGGTGCGCAGTGGCATTTAGCGCCCTTCTAATTACCAAAAAGCAATGCCAAAGCCATATATGTCTGCTATTTCTAAACAAAGGGAATCCCAGAATTTACAACCATTTGTGCCATAATTGCACAAGTTGTTTGTAAATAATTTCAGTGAGAAACCTAAAGTTTGTGAACAAAATTGTGAAAAAGTGAACATTTTTTTTTATTTGATCGCATTTGGCGGTGAAATGGTGGCATGAAATATACCAAAATTGGCCTAGATCAATACTTTGGGATGTCTACTAAAAAAAAATATATACATGTCAAGGGATATTCAGGTATTCCTGACAGATATCAGGGTTCTAATGTAACTAGCGCTAATTTTGAAAAAAAGTGGTTTTGAAAATAGCAAAGTGCTACTTGTATTTATGGCCCTATAACTTGCAAAAAAAGCAAAGAAGATGTAAACATTGGGTATTTCTAAACTCAGGACAAAATTTAGAAACTATTTAGCATGGGTGTTTTTTAGTGGTTGTAGATGTGTAACAGATTTTGGGGGTCAAAGTTAGAAAAAGTGTGTTTTTTTCCATTTTTTCCTCATATTATATAATTTTTTTTATAGTTAATTATAAGATATGATAAAAATAATGGTATCTTTAGAAAGTCCATTTAATGGCGAGAAAAACTGTATATAATATGTGTGGGTACAGTAAATGAGTAAGAGGAAAATTACAGCTAAACACAAACACCGCAGAAATGTAAAAATAGCCTTGGTCCCAAACGGACAGAAAATGGAAAAGTGCTGCGGTCATTAAGGGGTTAAAAAAGGCTCATATTTCAAGTTGAAATGCACCCATACACATTTCATTTTTGACCTTTCTACCCCTAAATGAATTGAATAGACATTTTAAACAACTTTACAAATCACTGTTATCATTTTTGCTTTGTTTTTTTTTGTATCTTTTGTTAAAGAGTAACCCTAGGTAGGCTGAGGCCCTCTACTATTCTATTCTTCAACAAAGAATACCAAAGAGAACAACACTTTACAGTCTTCCAGTTTTGAAGTGATTTACATGACAACTTATACGGCCAAACATCAGTAAAATGTATTTCTTATAATTATGGTTTAACACTGAAAGCTCAATAAAACTTGATCTCTAGCTACAAAATACCATTTCTTCCCCTAAATAATTGTATATAACATTAGCTGCACTTGTTATTTTTCTGTACGGCATTTAAAGCCTCCTTATTTTAATTGTGGGTTTTGATAGCTCAAAAGTACTCTTCCTTCCCTTTTTTTTAATTACATTTCTTCTACTATGTGGCTGGTAATGTTCCAAATAAATGCCAATATTTTAAATACACAGTATATTTTATTAATGACACATTGTTATTACCTTATGCTTGACAATTGCACAATCTGACTAACAGATGCAATGTGGAAATTCCGTCAAGAAGAAACTTCCTCAAAGAGCTGATCCTCCCACGTACAACAAACACGCCTTGTTCCTCTGCTCTCTATAAAACCCCAGCTCCTGTTCTGCAGAGTCACACACAGCTGCACTTGCTTCTCTTAAGGAAACGCCTGTGTGAACAATTCTTCATTCTTCAGTCATGGCTAAGAAAGTGGCACTCGTGCTTGCTGGCTGCGGTGTGTACGATGGGAGTGAGGTTCACGAATCCTCTGCAGTGTTTGTGCACCTGAGCAGAGCGGGAGCACAGGTAAGAAGCTCACTATGTAATCTTTATGTTAGTCCCTTCTAGTGGGGCCTTGTTATGGAAGCATTCTCATTAAGGACGTGTTATTTCTGCCTTGTTTCTCAACCTGCTGCACAAGTACCGCTGGTTATATGTGGATCATTAGCAATGGGGACTCTATACTCTAACCCTTGCGTTTTCATTATTTTTATCACAGAAATCAGTTGCTCATTTCTAACCCTGAGCACAACTAACAGGCCATACTGTATTTCCTGCCTGGCTAGTCAGCTGCTACTCACGGTTACAGCCTCACCTGTATTCAGCTTAGAATCTGGCTGGTTAGTGACAGTTGAGGAGTGGAGTAGAGAAACGCTGATAGAAATGTTGTCACTTGAAAAGTGCCAGGAAGTGTATAACACTGTGAAATAAGTGTCACAGATACATGTGCCAGCTATAGGGCCATAGTGAAATAACAAGGAATCTGTTATGTTCCAAGTAAAGTTTTCTGTACACAAGTGTGTCACACTGAAATGAGCCTGCTTGTAACGACAAGGAAGTTGGTTTCTTATTCAAGCTGTTTCTTATTCGTGAAATTCTGTTTCTTATTCATGGAAGTTGGTTTCTTATTCAATTTTTTTGTCAGACTGCTTTAAATTGACTTTAAAATAAAAATATAGGTTTTATTAAAATAATAATATGATTCATATAATGTAGTTACACAGAGGTGGAATCTCTTTATATAACAATTAGATATACAAACTGTAAAAAAAGGGCATACGTTGGCACCAATACAAATATTACTATTTAGAATAAGTAACAGATATTTTCAAAGGGTTAATAACCATTGGGCCACTGATTTCACTATGAATATCTACAGGGTAGATGCCCCTCCATGCCATGCAATTGATTTTAGCCTGGCCCAATGGTGTTTTTGGCACAGAAATTGATGCCAACCCTGGCATAGGTGACATCATTCTAACTTTTGAAAAAGTAACAGATATTTTCAAAGGGTTAATAACCATTGGGCCACTGATTTTTACTATGAATATCTACAGGGTAGATGCCCCTCCATGCCATGCAATTGTTTTTATCCTGGCCCAATGGTGTTTTTGGCAAATAAATTGATGCCAACCCTGGCATAGGTGACATAATTCTCATTTTTGAATAAGTAACAGATATTTTCAAAGGGTTAATAACCATTGTGCCACTGATTTCACTATGAATATATACAGGGTAGATCCCCCTCCATGCCATGCAATTGTTTTTAGCCTGGCCCAATGGTGTTTTTGGCATAAATTGATGCCAACCCTGTCATAGGTGACATAATTCTCATTTTTGAATAAGTAACAGATACTTTCAAAGGGTTAATAACCATTGGGCCACTGATTTCACTATGAATATATACAGGGCAGATGCCCCTCCATGCAATGCAATTGTTTTTAGCCTGGCCCAATGGTGTTTTTGGCACAGAAATTGATGCCAACCCTGGCATAAGTGACATAATTCTCATTTTGAATAAGTAACAGATATTTTCAAAGGGTTAATAACCATTGGGCCACTGATTTCACTATGAATATATACAGGGCAGATCCCCCTCCATGACATGCAATTGTTTTTAGCCTGGCCCAATGGTGTTTTTGGCACAGAAATTGATGCCAACCCTGGCATAGGTGACATCATTCTAACTTTTGAAAAAATAACAGATATTTTCAAAGGGTTAATAACCATTGGGCCACTGATTTTACTATGAATATCTACAGGGTAGATGCCCCTCCATGCCATGCAATTGTTTTTATCCTGGCCCAATGGTGTTTTTGGCAACTAAATTGATGCCAACCCTGGCATAGGTGACATAATTCTCATTTTTGAATAAGTAACAGATATTTTCAAAGGGTTAATAACCATTGTGCCACTGATTTCACTATGAATATATACAGGGCAGATCCCCTTCCATGACATGCAATTGTTTTTAGCCTGGCCCAATTGTGTTTCGGGCACAGAAATTGATGCCAACACTGGCATAGGTGACATAATTCTCATTTTTGAATAAGTAACAGATATTTTCAAAGGGTTAATAATCATTGGGCCACTGATTTCACTATGAATATATACAGGGCAGATCCCCTTCCATGACATGCAATTGTTTTTAGCCTGGCCCAATTGTGTTTCGGGCACAGAAATTGATGCCAACACTGGCATAGGTGACATAATTCTCATTTTTGAATAAGTAACAGATATTTTCAAAGGGTTAATAACCATTGGGCCACTGATTTCAATATAAATATATACAGGTTAGATCTTCCTCCATGACATGCAATTCTTTTTAGCCTGGCCCAATGGTGTTTCGGGCACAGAAATTGATGCCAACACTGGCATAGGTGACATAATTCTCATTTTTGAATAAGTAACAGATATTTTCTAAGGGTTAATAACCATTGTGCCACTGATTTCACTATGAATATATACAGGGTAGATCCCCCTCCATGACATGCAATTGTTTTTAGCCTGGCCCAATAGTATTTCGGGCACAGAAATTGATGCCAACCCTGGCATTGGTGTTGTAATTCTCATTTTTGAATAAGTAACTGATATTTTCAAAGGATTAATAACCATTGGGCCACTGATTTCACTTTGAATATATACAGGGCAGATCCCCTTCCATGCCATGCAATTGTTTTTAGCCTGGCACAATTGTGTTTTGGCACAGAAATTGATGCCAACCCTGGCATAGGTGACGTATTTCTCGTTTTGAATAAGTAACAGATATTTTCAAAGGGTTAATAACCATTGGGCCACTGATTTCAATATAAATATATACAGATTAGATCTCCCTCAATGACATGCAATTGTTTTTATCCGGGCCCAATGGTGTTTTGGGCACAGAAATTTATGCCAACACTGGCATAGGTGCTCTAATTCTCATTTTTGAATAAGTAACAGATATTTTCAAAGGGTTAATAACCATTGGGCCACTGATTTCACTATGAATATATACAGGGTAGATCCCCCTCCATGCCATGCAATTATTTTTAGCCTGGCCCAATGGTTTTTTTGGCACAGAAATTGATGCCAACCCTGGCATAGATAACATTCTCATTTTTGAATAAGTAACATATATTTTCGAAGGGTTTATAATTAGAATTAGAGCACCTATGCCAGTGTTGGCATCAATTTCTGTGCCCAAAACACCATTGGGCCAGGCTAAAAACAATTGCATGTCATGGAGGGAGATCTAACCTGTATATATTTATATTGAAATCAGTGGCCCAATGGTTATTAACCCTTTGAAAATATGTTACTTATTCAAAAATGAGAATTATGTCACCTATGCCAGGGTTGGCATCAATTTCTGTGCCAAAACTCCATTGTGCCAGGCTACAAACAATTGCATGGCATGGAAGGGGATCTGACCTGTATATATTCAAAGTGAAATCAGTGGCCCAATGGTTATTAACCCTTTGAAAATATCTGTTACTTATTCAAAAATGAGAATTATGTTATCTATGCCAGTGTTGGCATCAATTTCTGTGCCAAAACACAATTGGGCCAGGCTAAAAACAATTGCATGGCATGGAGGGGGATCTGCCCTGTATATATTCATAGTGAAATCAGTGGCCCAATGGTTATTAACCCTTTGAAAATATCTGTTACTTATTCAAAAATGAGAATTAGAGCGCCTATGCCAGGGCTGGCATCAATTTCTGTGCCCAAAACACCATTGGGCCAGGCTAAAAACAATTGCATGTCATGGAGGGAGATCTAACCTGTATATATTTATATTGAAATCAGTGGCCCAATGGTTATTAACCCTTTGAAAATATCTGTTACTTATTCAAAACGAGAAATATGTCACCTATGCCAGTGTTGGCATCAATTTCTGTGCCAAAAACACAATTGGGCCAGGCTAAAAACAATTGCATGGCATGGAGGGGGATCTGCCCTGTATATATTCATAGTGAAATCAGTGGCCCAATGGTTATTAACCCTTTGAAAATATCTGTTACTTATTCAAAAATGAGAATTAGAGCGCCTATGCCAGGGCTGGCATCAATTTCTGTGCCCAAAACACCATTGGGCCAGGCTAAAAACAATTGCATGTCATGGAGGGAGATCTAACCTGTATATATTTATATTGAAATCAGTGGCCCAATGGTTATTAACCCTTTGAAAATATCTGTTACTTATTCAAAACGAGAAATATGTCACCTATGCCAGTGTTGGCATCAATTTCTGTGCCAAAAACACAATTGGGCCAGGCTAAAAACAATTGCATGGCATGGAGGGGGATCTGCCCTGTATATATTCATAGTGAAATCAGTGGCCCAATGGTTATTAACCCTTTGAAAATATATGTTAGTTATTCAAAAATGAGAATTATGTTATCTATGCCAGGGTTGGCATCAATTTCTGTGCCAAAAACACCATTGGGCCAGGCTAAAAACAATTGCATGGCATGGAGGGGGATCTACCCTGTATATATTCATAGTGAAATCAGTGGCCCAATGGTTATTAAACCTTTGAAAATATCTGTTACTTATTCAAAATAGTAATATTTGTAGTGGTGCCAACGTATGCCCTTTTTTACAGTTTGTATATCTAATTGTTATATAAAGAGATTCCACCTCTGTGTAACTACATTATATGAATCATATTATTATTTTAATAAAACCTATTTTTTTATTTTAAAGTCAATTTAAAGCAGTCTGACAAAAAAATTGAATAAGAAACCAACTTCCATGAATAAGAAACAGAATTTCACGAATAAGAAACAGCTTGAATAAGAAACCAACTTCCTTGTCGTCTGCTTGTAATGAAGTTGGATGCAGAAACATTAATATTTTTTTACATTTGTGACATAAAATGTGTGATTTCTATGTTACGTTCTTTATAATTTGTTGCTCTAATATTTCCAGAGATTTTCCTGCATTTGTATTCAGTAAAACTGGATTTTACATTTAATCCCTGAAAACAGGAAAATAAAATTTGTTAAATGGACATGAAGCCCAAAATGTTTCTTTCATGATTCAGATAGAACATCTGTTTTTAAATAACTTTCCTATTTACTTCAATTATCAATCTTGCTTCATTCTCTTGGTATAATTTGTTGGAGCGATGCCTACTGGGAGCTAGCTCAACACACAGGTAAGCCAATTATAAGAGGCATAGATGAGCAGCCATCAATTGATAGCTAGTGCCCAGCTCCTGAACCTACCTAGGTATAATTTTCAATAAAGGTTAACAAAAGAACTAAGCAAATTGCATAATAGAAGTACATTTTAAAATTGTATGTTCTGTTTAAATCATAAAGGAAATGGTTAAATACAGTAAAAGATTATGTGCTACATCTCATCAATGCTTGTCTTCTTTTTTGTTACTAGTTATGTTTATGACAGGGATGTATTGTTAGACGTATCTATTGGTTTCTGTCACCAATTTATTATTTGTATTCATTTTGTTGTAGTTTAATGATAAATTAACTTTTTATGTTTTCTTCAGTTATAAATGGAAATATATCTTGTAATGAAGGACTCTTAGAATCATTAAAGCTCCATTATAGTTCAAAAAAGTATGTGCACTTATGACATGTCATTTTAGCACTAGCGACCCTGTGACTGTGCTTAACCCCTTAATGACCACAATGTACCCTGTATGTCACTGGTCGTTAAGGGGTTTTTCAGGACATAATAGCACAAGTCTAGCAAGAACACGCTATTAATGCCCTCCCTAGAGCAGGCTTTGTGGAATAGAGCAGTCTCAATGCTGGTGGAAAGACCGCGCTATAAAACAATCAAGTCCCAAAAAAAGGCCAGCGACATACAGGGTACGTCGCTGGTCCTTAAGGGGTTAAAGGGACAGTAAAGTTATTCATGATTTAGACGGAGCATACAATTTTATACAACTTTCCAATTTATTTCTATTTAATTTGCTTCCTTTGTTTTTATCCTTTGCTGAAAGGTTTATCTAGGAAAGCTCCGGAGCAGCAAAGAACCTAGGTTTTAGCTGCTGATTGGTGGCTACATATATATGACAATTGTCATTGGCTCACCCATGTGTTCAGTTAAAAACCAGTAGTGCATACAAAGAGACTAAAGGACATTTGATAATAGAAGTAAAGTTGTTTAAAATTGTATGTTCTGCCTAAATCATGAAAGAAAATGTATGGGTTTCATGTCCCTTTAACTCCTACAATGCTCAGTTAAAGTAGAACTGCTGGTGACCCAATACAGTGGCAGTTTTTGCTTGGGACCAGCAGTGCTCTGTGGCTCGCAAATGTACTTTTAAATATGTCAGAAAAAAAGTATGCTGATAGAGCATACAATAGGGTGCGCAAAACAGAAAACAAAAAATAAGCAAAGAATATAGTGTATAAATGTAAATATTAAGTGTGCTAGTCTTTAAATTCAAATGATCATACTATTCTAAGAATAAATCAAAACCGTGCAAACATGTGCACACAAGAGTTGTGTAAGTGCCGTGTTATTAATTGGCGATAAAAATAGAAGTGGGAAAGTGTAAAATATATATTTTCACAGGTGTGGAAGACATACAGTGTACGCCAATGTGTGTGCCAAAAAAAACAATATCAATAGATCTGTGATCTAATATTCACATAAACCCAAAGTTGGTAATCAAAAATAGATAGTAAACAACAAATAATGTAATATAAAATATATGAATATATTCACTGTAATGTCCAGCAAACAAAAGAGTCGCTGTCAATTTCAGCAAGTGTGATAGGCTGCTTCACTCCAGGCCGGTGGTGAGTCGGACAATCTAAAAAAATTAAAAGCGAAAAAGAGAGAGCGCCTAATTGTGTAATATCGTCTGGAACCAGGCAGATACAAACAGTAGCGGCATCAGCAAAATGGATACTCCCAAAAGAGTTGGCACTCGCAAGTAGTGCATACAAGCAGGCTGACCTTTATACAGCAGTCAGTACGCTGGGGATTTGGGAATCATATCGGAGATAAGAGAGTTGGCACTCACAGGTAGTGCATACGGGCAGGCTGACCTTTATACAGCAGTCAGTACGTTGGGGATTTGGAGATCATATCCCTCTGACCGGTTGTGTGGCTGTTTGTAGCTGTTGTAAATTCAGGCTTTTCCTCCGCACACAGCGTGTGCACTAATTCAGCGTCTGAGATTCAGCTGTTCTGCGATGGGAGGAAATCCTCTGTGTATGACGTGGGAAGTCTGTTGGTGTACCTAGAACTGTGTAACAGCTTATAGCGCACACAATATGATGTTGTTACTAATCCAATGTGGTATTTGCTTAATAAGATAAGCTGAACTCAAAGTCTTTAAAACAAGAAGACAGCGAACAAATGCTATGTGGATATTAAAAAAGAGAGATTTATTTAGAGCTAATACAACGCGTTTCTCGGCCGTAATGCTCACTGGTCATTTCCTCAGGTAAGAATGAAGGTATAGCGGGAATGAACATTTAAAAATACATAGAAAGATCATGATTGGGTGGAACATCCACCAATAAAAACACACAATGCATTTGTTACATGATGGAAACAATGTTAAGCTGTCAACTGATAAAACATACTTATTTCTTTCAAAATAGAAACATTGAACTAGTGATCATTTAAAACTATCTAATGAAACGTGCTTATTTATTTCGAAATATAGATAATGGTCATTTCGGATGATTGTCTGCACCAGTTTTAACGTGTGCAATATACTCAGTGATTGTTCCGGCTGTATTGTGATATAGAAGTCAGTAAAATACTAAGCTGCATGTTAACATAAAAAAAACATTCTTTTGAAGTAAACCTAAAAATAAGGTCAATCTAAATGATTGATTCCACTAGTAATATAATGGACAATCAATATCTAGAAAATATTTTTTATATATCTATTGTAAAATGAATGTATATTAAAGATTTCTTATCTAATACTAAAAACCCAATAGAAATGTCTCAAATATATTAACTGTAAAAAATTCATGCACTACCTGTGAGTGCCAACTCTCTTATCTCCAATACGATTCCCAAATCCCCAGCGTACTGACCGCTGTATAAAGGTCAGCCTGCTTGTATGCACTACTTGCGAGTGCCAACTCTTTTGTGAGTATTCATTTTGCTGATGCCGCTACTGTTTGTATCTGCCTGGTTCCAGACGATATTACACAATTAGGCGCTCTCTCTTTTTCGCTTTTAATTTTTAAATATGTGTTTAACCTCCTTTTGGGGGTACAATATTCAGAGTTGCAGGGTCCCTAGTGCTTGAAATTACATGTGTTTACAAAGTAGAGTGAGTAACTTATGAACTATAATGGCCCTTTAAGTAGAAAATATTAAACTAGAATATAACAAATCTCAGACATGTGCTCATCACAAAAATGAACTTTGATACTAATTTGCCATTGTAGTCGTTTGATTTTAAAAACTATAGCATTTAATAAGTAAAACTATCTCTATATTTAGTTGATAGTAGGCTTAGGCATAATGACCTAGATTACAAGTTGTGCGGTACGGCTATACTGTATTGCAAGTCGTGCGGTACGGGTATACCGCAATAATCCATTCCGCACTTAAAAAATGGCCTTGAGTGTGGAATATTCAGCTCACCCTTATTACAGGTTGTGCGGTTCGGGAATTCCGCTAGCGTTACAGCTTATACCGTAACAATCCATTCCGCAATCAAAGGCCAGTAGTTATGGATTTTGCAAAACAAAAATGTTTCACAAAACTCATAACAAAAATGTTACAAAGTACACTAACACCCATAAACTACCTATTAACCCCTAAACCACCCTCTTCACGCATTGCAAATACTCAACTAAACCTATTAACCCTTAACACCCACATCGATACTACCTAAATTAAACTATTCACCCCTAACCCTGCTAACTTTAAATTAAAGTTAAACTACCTTAAAATAAAAACTTACCTGTGAAATAAAAAACCTAAGCTTAAACTATAAATAAACCTAACATTACTATTTTTAAAAAAAATAAAATATACCAAAATTAAACATCCTAACACTACGGGAAAAAAAAAAATCATAACATTATAAAAAAAATCTAAGAATACTAAATTATCCAAAATAAATAAATTAAACCTAATCTAATACGCCTATAAAAACAAAAAAGCCACCCAACAATAAAAACACCCCCTAATCTAACACTAAACTACCAATAGCCCTTAAAAGGGTTCGCAAACGAGGGGGCAAACTTTGCCCCCATCATTGTACTGCAAATCTGTATGTAGAAATGCCTGTCAAACATAAAATAATTATGTTTTAACAAGAATTCAATTATTTCACACAATACCAACTTGATCTCTTCTGAGAACCTGGTATACCTGTCAAAAAAGTATCTTATGGCTTGGACACCAAGGAGGTGGGGTATGCTCGAATATAAGGCAGTGGCATCAGCCACTATCCATCTGAACTTTGATTCCCACTTAAAGTTCTCAAGTAGTTGTAAAAGGTGAGTAGAGTCTCTTAGGTAACTCTTAAGACCCCTCACCAGGGGTTGCAAAATTGAGTCAATCCATTCCGAAGTAGGTTCAAACAATGACCCAATCCCAGAGACGATAGAACATCCCAGGGGGTTGGGTCAAACTCTTATGAGTTTTTGGCAAATGATGAAATATTGGAATCCGAGGATTCTCAAGAACCAAAGACTCAATCTGGTCCCTGGTGATGAGTCCAACAGTCAGTTTGTTCAAGTATTCTCTGTAATTTGGATTTAAACAAGAATGTAGGATTAGAACTCGGTTCTCTGTAGGTGTGTGAATCATTAAGTTGCCTAATACTTTCCAAGACATAGTCATTTTTGTTAAGGTTGACCACATTCCCACCCTAATTACTACATCCTTGTTATTCTCAAGTGTCATTAATGCACTTCTCTCTTTATATGTCAAATTAAATGTATTTTTCTTGTTTGGTAGAATCCTCTAATGCCAAAATCTCCCTTTCCACTTTTTTTCTGATATAAATGTAATGCTGGACCTCTGGATTGGATATAAGTTAGAGGAATGTTTAATAGGACTTGGGATATTCCCATCTTCCAAAATCACACTCCAAACCCCTAAGACTTTCCAATGCAATATTATCCCTGAAATCAAACTGTAGATTAGTACATACAATATTAGATTCACCAATTGTATATTGTAACCCTGGTTCTGTGTGTTAACTAAGGGTAATCTTTGGTCCTGCACTGAAAAAAATCTTTTCAAAGTTAATTTTCTTATAAATGTATTTACATCCAAGAGTGTCTTGAATGCAGAAAAGGTATTAGTAGGTGCAAAGCCAAGTCCGGCCTAGATAATAGGGATATCTGATCAGCTGTTAATGTGGTATCTGAGAGATTTAAAACAGTTAGACCTTCTTGTTCATTTTCGGTTTTCTCCCCGACTTTCTTCGTTCTTTTCCTAAAGGGACTACCGATTGACCTTTCACCTTAGGACAGACAACCAATTCTTCTTCATCTGAGTCACTATCACCAGGTACTTGTAAGGGCAAAGAAGAGGAAATAGAAACAGAAAGGGGTGCTGACACCAGACTGCAGTCGGAAAGGTTGGATTCCTGATCCAAATTTTCTGTGGACGAAAACACAACTCTACGTTTGTTCTTATTTTTCATAATTGACTTGGGGACCACTTTTGAAGTTTCATCTGTGTCCTTGTTCTTATTATCTTGTTTGTTTAGAAGTGTGTTAGAAGATATATTCTTTTGATTGTGTCCAGCACCTTTCTTAAATCTCCCTCTTGGTTTTTGTTGAAATTTTGACCAATTATATACCTTATTATTGGCATCGTCCTCGAGGTCATGGCTAAATTTAGTGCCCTTCCTATTGGCCAGTTCATCATCAGATTTTTTTAAATTTTGTTCTTTAACACAGATTTAAATTCCTTATATTTCTCATCTGTTTTTAGATCAGTTTTCACAGAAATAATTTGTTCTTTCAACTTATCCCTTTTAAAGTTCTTACTCCTGTTCACAATATCCATTAACTTTAATGAACACATGAAATGGCCAAAGAACTACTGGAGCATCCATTAAGGCACCAGTAATTAAAGTAGCTTTGCATAATCAACAAGCACATGGTAAAAAGACAATGCAATAGTCTTAACTTAAAATGAGTAGTAGATGATTTTTTTTTTTCCTGACACATATCTATTTCCACTCCCCCCCCCCCGTATCATGTGACATCCATCAGCCAATCAATGTATTTACGTATATTCTGTGAATTCTTGCACATGCTCAGTAAGAGCTGGTGACTTTAAAAGTGTAAATATAAAAACTGTTCACTTTTTTTTTTTTTTTTTTTTTTTTTTTTTATAGAAGTAAATTGTTTACAATCGCATGCTCTATCTGAATCTTGAAAGTTTAATTTTGACTTGAGTGCCCCTTTAACTCCACTTGAGGATTCCTGGACCACGCAAAGTACCTGGGAAGTTTGTTGTTCAAACAAGAGGCCATCAGATCTATCTCAGGGAGACACCAAAGATCCACAATCTGCTTAAACACATCCTGGTGAAGAGACCACTCCCCTTGATGTAGAGATTGATGACTGAGAAAATCCACTTCTCAGTTGTTCACTTATAGAATATGAATTACAGAAACTAGACAATAATTGATTTCTGCCCATGAGAGAATTTGAGACACCTCCTTCGTGGCTAGACAACTAAGTTTTTTTTTTTTTTTTTTTTTTTTTTTTCTTCCTTCTCCCCTGATGGTGACATAAGCCACTGCTGTTGCATTGTCTGAAAACAAAGATAAGATTCTCTTTTCAACATAGGCCAAGCTTAAAGAGCCCTGAAAATTGCACAGAGCTCTAGAATATTTATAGGTAACCTCACCTCCCGAGGATCCCAAATTCCCTCTGCTCTCAAGGACCCCCAAACAGCTACCCAACCTGAGAGACTTGCATCTAAATTAGTAGTAGTAGTAGTAAGCCCAAGTAGAACAAGCAAAAGAAGACCCCTGAATATTAAAATGATGATCAAGCAACCAAGTCAGAGACTGACTTGTATTGGGATCCAAAAATATCTTTTGAGACAGTTGAGAATAGTGTCTGCACCATTGACAAAGCATACAAAGCTGAAGAGGTCTCATGTTAAAATGAGAGCAAATGGAATTGAATCTGAAGCTGCAATCATCAAACCTTTAACTTCCATACAAAGAGCAACCAAGGGGAAAGAGAGAGACTGGGGGTTCAGACAGGCTGACAACAATCTTGGCCTTCTCTGCTCTATTAGACTTATGAAGGCTGAATCTATTTGAAATCCCCAAATTATATATTTTATTTTTTTTGAGGAACCAAAGAACTTTTTGGAAAACTTATTCTTTAACCATGCGCTTGAAGAAACAACAAGAGTCAGTTGGTGTAAGATTCTGCTAAAGATTATTATTATTATTCTTTATTTATAAAGCGCCGACAGATTCCGCAGCACTGCCCATGGGTACAAGGATAACAGTACAGTGGAGAAACAATACGATAAGACACAACATTTTTCAGACAAATACAGGGAGAATTGAGGGCCCTGTTCCCGTGGGAACTTACAATCTAGATGGGTAGGAGGATTGGAAACAGGAGGTGGGGACTGCAGAGGTGAGAATGATATTAGTGAGGAGATAGAGGGCAACTGTTAGTTAACTGAAGTTAGTTTGTTAATAAGTCGGGTGATAAGCTTCCCTGAACAGAAAGGTCTTTAGGGAACGTTTAAAGGAGGAGAGGTTAGGGGCAAGTCTGACATCTCGAGGAAGTGCGTTCCAGAGGGTTGGTGCTGCACTAGAGAAGTCCTGTAGTCTAGAATGAGAGGAGGCGATGGTAGAGGACGCAAGAAGCAGGTCGTTGTTGGATCTTAGGGGACGGGCAGGAGTATATTTGTTGATGAGTGAGGACAGGTAGGGTGGGGCAGCATTGGTGAGGGCTTTGTAGGTCAGGGTGAGAATTTTGAATTTAACTCTGTTGTGAAGGGACTCAGAGGCACAGCAGAAACAGAGCGTCTAGAGAGGTGGATTAGTCTGGCAGATGCATTTAGGACGGATTGGAGGGGAGAGAGGAGGGAGGCCAGTTAGTAAGTTGTTACAGTAGTCAAGGATGAGCTGTTTGGTAGTTTCAGCACTCAGAAACAGGCGAATTTTGGAGATATTGCGTAGGTGGTTGCGGCAGGATGAAGAGAGCAGTTGGATGTGGGGAATGAAGGACAGATTTGAGTCAAGCGTGACTCCGAGGCAGCAGACTTGGGGTGATGGGGAGATAGCGGTGCCGCCAACAGTGATAGAAAAATTAGAGACTGGAGTGGAGCTAGAGAGGGGAATTAGAAGTAGTTCGGTCTTGGACATATTTATTTTTAGGTGGTGAGAGGCCATCCAGGAGGAAATGCCAGATAAGCAGTCGCTGATGTGAGAGTTGACAGAAGGAGAGAGTGCAGGGGTGGAAAGGTAGATCTGGGTATCATCAGCATAGAGGTGATAGCTGAAGCCATAGCTGTTGATAAGTTTACCCAGTGAAGAAGTGTAGATAGAGAAGAGTAGAGGACCCAGGACAGAGCCTTGAGGTACTCCAACAGACAGGGACAATAGAGAGGAGGAGTCACCAGCAAAAGAGACTGAGAAGGATCTGTTAGAGAGATAAGAGTGAATCCAGGAGAGGGCAGTGTCACAGAGACCAAGAGAACTGAGAGACCGTAGGAGAAGGGGGTGGTCAACAATGTCAAAGGCTTAAACCAAGATGTTATCCAGGTATGGAAACCTTGAGTTTCCATTACAGACAAAAGGGTGCACAAATCCTTTGTGAATATTCTTGGGGCTGTAGCTAGACCAAATGGTAGAGCAACAAGTTGAATATGCCTGTACAGAAAGGCAAACCTCAGAAACTGGAAATGTTCTCTGTGAATTGGAACTATCCCTAATAGTTTCCATTTTGAAAGATGGAATCCTTACAAACTTTTTCTGAGACGTTACTGGCCTGAAAGTACCTTCCTTCTTTGGAACAATGAAGAGATTTGAATAAAATCCCACCCCACCCCCCCTGTTCCTGCAAAGGAACTTGAACAATCAATCTCATAGCTTCCAGATCTGAGACGGACTAAGGAAAAGCTTGAGCTTTTACAGGATTCCTTGGAACATTGGACAGAAAAAAAACCTTCTTCTGGGAGGCATTGTTCTGAATCCTATTTGATATTCCTGAGAAACTATATTTAGAACCCAGGGATCTGAAACCAAGCCTCTTTAAAGAGGCTTAACCATGCTCCCTAAAAAGAACTTTTGTGTCAGGGGCCGCAGCTTCATGCAGTTTTGGTAGTAGGGATACATTTCTTACCCTGCTTTGACTTGTTTCAGTTTGATCTCCAGACTCAGAGGTGCTTTGCTTCTGAACAGAGGAGTCAACCTTTTGCTCCTTATTTGGACTAAAGGAACGAAAATGATTAGAAGTTTTAGATTTCCCTCTGGACTTCTGTTACTCGAGGTAAAGGGGCTTTTCTCCCACAGGACAAGAATATAAATCAGAATCAAACAACTTTTTGCCCTGAAAGAAAAGAGATAATAGTCTGGATTTTGACACCATATCAGCAGGCCAGGATTTAGCCATAATGCTCTCCTCGCAAGGACTGCCAAATAAATGCTTTTTACATTAATCTTAATAATATTAAATACAGCATCAAATACACAAATAAAAGAATTGGCACTTTTGAATAAACCGAAAAGATTAGCACTAGCAGAGTCATCAGAACACTGTTCTGAAAGATTAGGCAACCAGTTGATACCAGACAGGTGACCCCTAAAGAAGTCTGCTCGCTTTAAGCAGATGAAACGCGTAGGGTTTTTGAAGTAAAAACGTTTCTATTAGTTGTGTACATCCACGGACCGGACTGCTAATAACAGCCGAACGTCTTCATTTGTACTTTTAAGAGTAAGCTGTGTGAGGAATCTTCTTTTTGAGGGATCGCTCTTAACAGTAAAAGCGGTAAAGTGAAATAGAAGCTGTATGCAGGCTGGCAGTATCGAGGACGTTGATGGTTCTTTGAGCGTGTTTATTTTTAATCCTGTAAGTGCATTTGTGTAGCAGGGCAGAGCTTTTAATAAATTACTTGTCCCTTGAATCGGGTTGCGCTGTGTGCTTTTCTTGTTAGCAGCAGCCACATTAGAAATAGCTGTCCTGAGCAAATACCCTGCTTGTAAAAAGGCCCTTCTATGAAAAGTTTCTAATTTTCCATCTAAAGGGTCTTTAAAAGAAGTACTTTCTTCCAAAGGAATAGCAGTATGTTTAGCCAGAGTGGAAATAGTCCTATCCACCTTGGAAACAGTTTCCAATAAATCAACATTAGCAGCAGGTAAAGGATTTAACTTTTTAAACCTTGCAGAAGTAGTAAATGAATTACCTGGCTTAGCCCATTGCCTTGAAATCATGTCAGAAACATCATCAGGAATTGGGAAAACCTCAGGGAGATTAACAGGCTTAAAACTGAATTTAATCGATTACAAAGCTTCATCAAACGTTGGGGTATTTAACGCGATATGTGAATAAACTATAATAAAACTAAAGAGCATGAGCTAACCCAGAAAGTATTAACCCGACATGTGTAAACCCAAAAGGCTGATGCTGGTTGTACACAGAATTAATGTGTGATTAAAAATAACTGTAAAAGTGACTCTGTAACAAAGTGTGAACTAAATAAATGGTATAGTATACTAAAAAGGTACCAAAAAATATAGGGGAGAGCCACAAGCTCATTTTCACCTTGATGTGTTAACCTAAGAGAGAGGATGTGTAGCTTAAGAAGACATTAATTTACTTTATTGACCAGTCCATTTTAAATCAAAGTTATCACGTTTTATAATGGTGGTTAACTAAGATCAAAACATACATGAAAGGCAAAATTTAACTTTCATGGTTCAGATAGTTTGCAATTTTAAGAAACTTTTCAATTTACTAACATTATCAAATTGTCTTTGTTCTTTTGGCATGTTGTGTTGAAAAGCATATCTAGATAGGCTCAGGAGCAGCAGTGCACTACTGGGAGCTAGCTGGTTGTGGCTATGGACAAATGCCTCTTGTCATTGGCTCCCCAAGTTTGTTCAGCTACATCCCAGTTGTGCACTGCTGCTCTGAAGTTAAACGCATAGTTATATGCAAGCAGTGATGCAGTAATTAAAAACTCTAACACATAAGATCTTTTTATTTTTGCAGATTGGTAAAAAAATTTTTTTTACATCATATAAGATGCTTACTACAATGAGATGACCCATTTTCCTGTATTTCTCTTCCACAGGTTGTATTCTTTGCACCCAACATAGATCAGATGCATGTGGTTGACCATGTGAAGGGACAGCCAACCGAAGAGAAGCGCAATGTGCTTACTGAGAGCGCACGGATTGCAAGAGGAAATATTAAAGATCTCAAAGATATGGAAATTAGTGAATATGATGCCCTTATTATACCAGGTAAGCCTTATTGTTGCGTTGTGTCTATATATAGGAAACAAATCACAAATAATTATCATATAAGCCAGTGATTTTTAACCATTTTTTTGCCGTGGCACACTTTTTTACATTAAAAAATCCCGTGGCACACCACCATCCCAAAATTTTAAAAAAATCACACATTGTAGCCTAATACAGCATATATATATATATATACACATACACACAAACACACACATACTGTATGTATTGTGCTGTTATGCCATGCCTCCTACAAACTACCCCTGCACTGGGAGTAAAAAACAAGCAAAGTTTAAAAAATATGTCACACTGTTGTCAGTCTGCCGTGGCACACCTGAGGATCTCTCACGGCACACTAGTGTGCCACGGCACACTGGTTGAAAAACACTGATATAAGCTGAATAACTAGTGGTTATACTTATTTCTTCTGTTTCCGGCTAGGTGGTTTTGGAGTCGCAAAAAACTTATCAACCTGGGCAGTGAAAGGAAAAGACTGCACGGTTTTACAAGCTATGGAAGTTATTATCAGGGGATTCCATGCTGCTAAAAAGCCGATTGGTCTGTGCTGTATATCACCGGTCCTGGCGGCTAAAATCCTACCTGGGTGTGAATTAACTGTTGGCTGTGACACAGAATGTGAAAAGTAAGTATTTTATTTGTAAAGTCAGTATGTTCTATGTTCACCGCTTATATACTCTAACATATAGTCACAACATAAGAGGTTATATATTTTTCACCTAAATATCAATACAGCAGAAAACTGAAATCGACTCCACTTTAAAAGGACATTAAACTCAAAACTTAAAGGGACAGTATACTGTAAAATAGTTTTTCCCTTAATGTGTTTACAATTGCTTTTTTTACCAACTGCAGAGTAAAAAATGTATGAAAATTAGCTTTTTAAGGCTTATTTGTGTATATTAAAGCTCTGATTTTGTGTTTTGAAGCCACAACCTAATAAAATGGGTTGAGCTTGTAGGTATAATCAGATCTCATTACTGTATCACATTGTGCACATATACCTGCTTCTTTATCTTATATCTGTCCTTAAAACAATCACCAGTACTTTGAGAGAACAATGGAAAATCAACATTGTATTACCTTATCTCTGCTATATCCGACTGGGAATGTAATTTCTTCTGCTGGCTGTGTTTACAAAGCTTATCTATAGCTGGTACGCGCGGCCACAAACTTTCAGAATAGGTGGGGATACCACATGCTAAATCAACAATTTCAAATGCCAATATAAGGGTAAAGGAGCTACTTGTAAACAATTTAATACACTCCAGCAGGTAAAGTTGATCATTGGGAACAAATTAAAGGGGAGAAATTTTTTGAGTAAACTGTCCCTTTAATTCCCCATAAAAGGTTTAATGATTGGTTTATAAAAATCAATGCATTTTAAATATTCACCACAGTTTCCATGGAATTTTCCTCTTTGTGCTTTCGTTTTCAATCTATCCCCAGACATTGCTGATGTCTGAATACACTGCAACATGCTACTTGATGTTTGCTTGATCAGAGCAAGAACTGTTTTTATACAGATGTTTTGTAATGCTGTACTTAAAGAGATACTGAACCCAAATTTTTTCTTTTGTGATTCAGATAGAAAGTTGCTTAAATGGCATGCTCTAATTTACTCCTATTATCAATTTTTCTTTGTTCTCTTGCTATCTTTTATTTGAAAAAGCAGGAATGTAAACTTACGAGCTGGCCCATCTTTGGTTCAGCACCTGGGTAGCGCTTGCTGATTGGTGGCTATATGCAGCTTTTTCAAATAAAGATACAGAGAGAATGAAGAAAAAGTGATAATAGGAGTAAATTTGCTGCTCTCTGAAACATGAAAGAAAATATGTGGGTTCTGTATCCCTTAAATAAATAATAAAAAATACATACACACACACACACACACACACATTATATTTCAGAGTACAATATGAATCTCTGCTAACGGAGGAAATCCATAAAGGATATTATGGAACTCTTCTTAATGAGATACACAGTTCCCACAGACAGAAATTAAAACGCAGACATTGCCAGAGATTAGTCATGAAAAATATTCAAAAATACATTAAGCTGACATTAACATTTGCTAGACGGCAGGTAAACAGGAAACTACTAAGTCAATGCAAAATGCATCTATTGGTTTTGCTACTGGGGGTCAGGGCTCCACTTGCATTATGCTTATCCCTCTGTGTAATCCCACTGCAAAACCTGTCTCACAGTGTAAGAAAGTGTATGGATTTGCATTTACAAATGCATACTAACCAAGGGGGAAGGGTAACTCACAAGTTTCTACTGATTTCAGACAGCCAGAAAGGGCACTGTTGAAATGAGAGAGGCTGTCGCAGACTTTGTCCTGATGCCCAGTGAGCTTTATTTTGGCTCTAGATGTTCTGTATGAGATGAATGACAAGTAATCATTACATAGAATGTTGTAGGGTACACTCCAGCCTATTTGAGGGGAAGGACACATTTGCATTTTGTAGCACAGAGGCATATACCTTTTAAATGCCTTGAGTATCTTTATCTTATCTGCTTTGTTTTGGCCAACTGAGGTCAGATATAAACAAGTTCCTGCAGAGATCAGTGTCTAGCATATTGTAGGGTAAAAGATCTGGGGCCGTAGCAAACAACAATTTTTCAAGTTAAGCGACTTGAAAGTCATGATTAAACCCTCCATGATTCAGATAAACACTTAAAGGGACAGGAACCCACAACTTTTTTTTTTTTTTTTTTTTTTTTTTTTTTTTTAGGATAGAATATAAAGTTTAAACCACTTTCCAATGTACTTATATTATCAAAATGTGCATCATTTTCTTGTTATCCTTTGCTGAAGAAACAGAATTGCATTACTGGCAGCTAGATGAACACATCTAAGCCAATCACAAGATTGGTGCAGGCACCAATCAGCAGCTAGCTCCCACTAGTGTAGGATATATTTTGTATTCTTTTTCAACAAGGGATACAAAGTGAATAAAGCACATTTGAAAATAGAAGTGAATTTAACGGTATTGTGTGCAAATTTTAATATTGACTTTCTTATCCCTTTAAGACACTTTTTTTTGTTTTTTTATTTTAATTCACTCTTTTTATCAAATTTACTTAGTTCTGTTGAAAAGCATACTATGGTAGGCTTAGAAGCTGGTGACTGCACACGACTTTTGCCATTGACTCACCAGATGCACTCAGCTGTAATTGCTGCTCTGCAGCTGACTTTACCTATGTATTTAATCCCTTACAAGAGGTTAAACAGTTATATGCAATTATAAACAACATATTAGAGCATTTGTTTTGCATTTTATACCCTTTAAGATACAAGAGAAGAAGATGAAATAAAGCATGATAACACATTACAAAACTATTTTACTTTGCTTTTAAAGGGACAGTATATAATTTTCATATAACTGCATGTAATAGACACTACTATAAAGAAGAATATGCACAGATACTGATCTAAAAAATCAAGTATAAAACCTTTTTAAAAACTTACTTAGAAGCTCCCAGTTTAGCAGTGTTGACACCCAGTGAAAGGGGCTGGGAAAACAAGAAGAGCAGACCCCCCCCCCCCCCCCCATATGAAAATACAGATTACAGACTCCTGCTGGCTCCTGTTTTTGTTAACGCATGTATACATTTTACACTGTGGGGCTTGGTTAGGAGCCTGAAAGTCAGCAGATAGTTATTAAAGGGGCATTAAACCTACAAATAATTTAATATAATTCTGCACATAGTGCAGAATTATATTACATTATCTTAGCGCTAACTTTATACTTTAAAGTATTGCAGGCATATTTTTATTTAAAAAAATACTTTAGACTTTTTGTCTAAGCGCATCTGGGCAGCTGTCTAGTCACAGCCCGGCCCAAATTGTGCCATTGCACTCAATGTAGCTATGTGCAGAATTATATTACATTATTTTGTAGGTTTACTGCACCTTTAAAAAAAAATAAAAAATAAGCAAAAATTATACATTGTTACAAAAATAAGATAAGCTATATAAATGGATAATCTACAAACCATTTGGGGAAAGAAAAATCTAGTGTACAATGTCCCTTTAACTAAAACCTGAGATACTTTGGTGTAAATCCATACCTTCAAAGATGTGAAATTTGACAAACCAAGGGAATGAGCATAAATGTTGTTAAAAAACAAAAAAACTAATTGCATGATACTTATCATTAACTGCATTTCCAGTAATGTAATGTGAACGTCTTTGGCTATTTTACAGATGGCCGCACGCAGGCACAGCAGACGCCATTAAGCAGCTTGGCTGTAAACACGTCAACAAACAAGTCAGTGAAGTTCATGTGGATGAAAAAAACAAACTTGTCACCACCAGCGCTTTTATGTGCAACAGCCCAATTCATGAGATCTATGACGGCATTGGAGAAATGGTTAAGGATGTGCTGAAATTAGCTTAAATTATTAAGGAAAAGTGATTACTGTAATTAAATTATATTTAACTTTAGGTTATTAACCACTTTGTATTAAGATAGGAAAGTGCCCTCTTTACAAACGATACCAGAATGCATTGTCCCATGTTTGGGACATTTATGTGAACCAAAAATCTGATTAAATTAAGCATCAATACTTCAAATGTAATAGGTCAATAGTATTGTTTTGTTGTTGTTCTATAAAATAAAGTTTTATTATAAAACCTTTACTTTGTCTACAGCTGGTTGATATTGTATGTGCATCATAGTTGAAATTGTGCTACTGTCTAGTACTGGGCCTCAAAAGATTTAAAGGGACATAAAAAAAAAAGTATGAACTAACATAAGTTTTTTTTTAAATACATAATGAGGCCAAAGCTTACCTGCAAAAAGGTTTAACCCCCATTAACCCCTTTAATTCAGGCATAGTTTTGTTTGCAAGCAAGCTCCCCTCTGGCATTTCCATATATGGAATGTGCTATCCAGACCATAGCTTCTGCAGAACTCGTGCACATGCACAGTTGGGGGCAGAATCACATGACACCTGACTAAAGCAGTGCACAGTATAATGCTGAAGCATTCACAAAGTATGTGACATTATCCCCATGAAAATAAGCAAGCCTCCTGGCAACAAACAATAGCAGTACCTGATGTCCCTCCTCAACCCCCCTCAATAGGAAAGTGCCCTCTTTACAAACGATACCAGAATGCATTGTCCCATCTTTTGAAATATGTCAGAACATAAATGTTATATACACAACTTTGTTATAGGCAGAACTGGCAATTTAATTTATGTGAACCACAAATCTGATTAAACTAAGCATAGTGTTTTATTTCTTTACATGAGGAAATTTAAAATGCACTATGATTGTATTATGTTTATAAATTAATAAAGTTTTATTGTAAAACCTTTTATTCTGTGTACAGCTGGTTGATATTGTATGTATATCATGGTTGCAATTAGTATGCTAAAAATACACTGAACTGGATACACATGTAGGTTATTTTGCAGTATGTCACAAGACTTTATACACAAATAAAAATGTCACCAGCAATGTGGGAAGAGCTATAGCTATTATTAAACTCTAGGGGCAAGATTACATATAGAGCATAGGTTTCAGCACAACTGCTGAAACCCATGCCTCCCGTAAGATCACCTTGCACATCGGGTGAATTACAAAACCCTATATCTGCCATCCCCCAACTTCACAACAAATAATATGTATTAACCTCTAAACCGCCATTCCGCCACAACGCAATCTACCTATTTTAACTATTAACCCCTAATTCGCCAACCCCCACATCACAAAGTACCTAATTTTCCTATTAACCCCTGAACCGCCAACCCCCCACAATGCAAAGTATCAATCTAATCACTAAGTTCCCTAACCTAACACCCCCTAAATTAAACCCAATTAATTACAATTGCATAAAATAAACTCTTTAAAAATAACCAAAAATAAAAAATACTATCTTTGCATGAAAAGAAAAAAAAACCTACATTTACATAAAAAGCTAAAGGAAAAAAAAAATGTATCCAACATAAAAAATTAAACCTAATCGAATACCCATATAAAAAATAAGACGCCTGTGATGGATACCCCGACTGGGTAGCTCCGCCAAAGGGGTCCTGCTTCCTCTCTGCCGACTACAGCTATGTAGCTTGCAAGTGACCACAGCCTGTAGCCACCACTGATGTCCGCCAGCACCAGTAATCAGGGTCCCACCCTGTGGCAGACTCCAGCTACCCAGACTAGGTAGCTCTGCCAGAGTGTCCTTCCTCTGCCTGGAACAGGCTGCTATATAGAATGCTAGATAGACTAGCATTCAGGTGAAACAAGAACTGATTTTATTGAAAACACACACTCCTTTTATACAAACAGCTCATCTTGATAAGACCCTGGACAATCCCACTACTTTTATACAGACAGCTCATCTTGATAAGACCCTGGACAATCCCACTATTTCCCCGCCATTCCCACCCCTCCAGACAGCCCGGCACCTCCATAGGAGCCACAGTCCCACATAATCCCAATACCTAGGGGTGGCGGTTTCAGGGTGATCCCGGTAGAGCTCTCGGTCCCCAGATGCCACAGTCCAAAAATCAGCATGATTCGTTACTGGGGACTGGAGTTTCAGTCTGTTGAAGTTATGGGGTTAGGGGTGTCCAAAACCCCTGGTTCCAAAAGGAGCTCCCTTCTGATAATTCCCACAGCTCTTGTCCTCCCTAGGGGCTACCAATCCCCAAAATAGCGGAGCTCTGGGGCAAAGGGCTCCTGGAGCGACCAGGGGTAAAGTTAGTGGGTGTCCTGCTGTCCTGTGGCCGAACGGGAGTTCCAGGAGCCCGGCCAGCCTGAGAGGAGTTAGGCGGGTGTCCGTTGTGAGGCGGCCGACTGGGAGTTCCAGGAGCCCGGCCAGCCTTGGAGGGTTTTCCTGGTCATACACCAGCTCTTCCCAAAACAAGCAAACAAAAGCTTCCAGAGATTGTGGTTGCTCTGAGGAGCCCAAAATCACTGAGAAACAGTGGTGAGGTTGTAGGGGGGGGGGGTTGGGGGTAGACTTAGCTGTCTGATATCCATGACATCTCCCCCCCCTCCAGTTTGGCAGACCCGGCTAGACCCTTAACGGGTCAGCCTGGGGCTGTCCGACGGTGGCCCTCCACTTCTCTGTTGCTGGGAGAGGTTATCCCATCTCTCCTGAGCTTGGGGCATCCTGGGGGGTTCCTGCTGGCATTTATACCCTGCGCCCTGGGCGAAGGCATAGTCACATAATGCAAAGTCTCAAACAAGTTTGCGAAGGCCGGCTCCCAAACAATTGCTGTTCCACAAGTTCCAGTGTCCTTAAGTTCCATGGACAAACTGTCTCCCTCTGTGACACTCTGTTGAGTACCGGCTGACCCACCCACAAACAAAGCCAGTGCTGGTTTCCCTGGCTGTATCCCCAGACTGTAGGTTGAGGTTGCTACTTGGTGGGGCAGGCAAGACTCGGGTGCTCAAACTGGTGGCACCAAATGCAAGGGCGGGTATCCAACAAAGCCATTGCCGGTTTCCCGGCTGTTGATGGAAGTTGCTCTTTGGTGGGGCAGGCAAAACTGGGGTGCCCAAACTACATGAGCGGGTACCCCCTGGCCTGCCCCCTGTGAGAAATACTCCGGGACAAGAAAAGGGTAGAGACCCTGCCAAGCTACTGAGGTGAGAGACCGTCTGTCTCTTCTCCCGAGAAAAAGATCTACCGCTGGGGAGGGAGGTCTGCAACCTCCGCTCCATGGGAAACTGCTCTGCTGCTGGGGAGAGAGACTGACTGTCTCCTCTCCCAGGAAGTTGTTCTGCTTACGGGGAAGGAGGACGACTACCTCCGCTCCCTGCTCCTGGCTCTGCCACTGGGGAGAAAGACCAACTGTCTCCTCTCCCAGGAAGGGGTTCTGCTTACGGGGAGGGAGGATGACTACCTCTGCTCCCAGGGGATGGCTTTGCCGCTGGGGAGAGAGACCAACTGTCTCCTCTCCCGGGAAGGGGTTCTGCCGTTGGGGAGAGTTACCGACATCCGTCTCTCCCTGGTTTACCAAAGCTGCTGCAGGGGTTGGGCAGAGGCCGGTGGCTCTCTGCCCTGTTGCCAGCGCTTCTGCTAGGGTGGCCCCCAGGTCCAAGACCATAAGCTCGGAGCCAGACTGCTGATTGGGATCCAGCAGCCATTGTTCCCTTTTTCTTTGTTGCCACTCCTCCACGGTCGAGCTCCATGAATCCCAGATGGCTGCACCCCAGGTCTGTATACCCTTGGCATGCTGCTTAACGAGATCTAGCAGCCTCTTGTATTCCTTGACCAGTGCCTCTTCCTAGTCAATTATAAAATCCAGATCATCTAGTAGCCAGGATTCCTCCAAGAGATACAGCAGTTCCTCTTGGAGCCCAGAGATATCCTCCAGACCCTGGTCCATCTCGCTCCCAAACTGTAGGTCCTCTGTCCTTGCATAGCGAGCCATTGGAGGGCCCGATAGCCGTCCTCCACCCACATCTCTTGCTGGATCAGTCTATGAAGAACAGATAGCCATTCCTTCTTGTCAGTTTTCCCAGGAAAGGCACTCTCACGGTCCGCCGAACCCGGAACTTTGTGTCATTCGCAGGGAGGACCTTTCCATTGTCTCGCTCCTGTTGAAGAGCCTCCCACCAGAGGTCCCGGTGGATCAGGTCCCTCTGTTCCAGCACATCCTGTTGGTAAATAGGACCGTCCAGCTGGACCAGCGACTCCTGTACTGGCTACTGTGGCACTTCTCCTCTGTCAGCAGGAACCTTGTAAAAGAAGCAGATCCCACCACTGCCAGCCAATGTGACGGATACCCCGGCTACCCCGACTGGGTAGCTCTGCCAAAGGGGTCCTGCTTCCTCCCTGCCGACTGCAGCTATGTAGCTGGCAAGTGACCACAGCCTGTAGCCACTCCTGATGCCCGCCAGAACCAGTAATCATGGTCCAACCCTGTGGCAGACTCCAGCTACCCAGACTAGGTAGCTCTGCCAGAGTGTCCTTCCTCTGCCTGGAACAGGCTGCTATGTAGCCCAGGAAAGTGATTCTAGCAGGAGTGCACCCAAATAACTAGACAGACTAGCATTCAGGTGAAACAAGAACTGATTTTATTGAAAACACACACTCCTTTTATACAGACAACTCATTTTGATAAGACCCTGCACAATCCCACTATTTTCCCGCATTCCCACCCCTCCAGACAGCCCGGCACCTCCATAGGAGCCACAGTCCCACATAATCCCAATACCTAAGGGTGGCGGTTTTGGGGTGATCCAAGTAGAGCTCTCGGTCCCCAGATGCCACAGTCCAAAAATCAGCATGATTCGTTACTGGGGACCAGAGTTTCACTCCGTTGAAGTTATGGGGTTAGGGGTGTCCAAAACCCCTGGTTCCAAAAGGAGCTCCCCTCTGATAATTCCCACAGCTCTTGTCCTCCCTTGGGGCTACTAATCCCCAAAAGAGCGGAGCTCTGGGGCAAAGGGTTGCTGGAGCGACCAGGGGTAAAATTAGCGGGTGTCCTGCTGTCCTGTGGCCGACCGGGAGTTCCAGGAGCCCGGCCAGCCTGAGAGGAGTTAGGCGGGTGTCCGTTGTGAGGCGGCCGACCGGGAGTTCCAGGAGCCCGGCCAGCCTAGGAGGGTTTTCCTGGTCATACACCAGCTCTTCACAAAACAAGCAAACAAAAGCTTTCAGAGATTGTGGTTGCTCTGAGGAGCCCAAAACCACTGAGAAACAACAGGGGTGAGGTTGTAGGGGGGGTTGGGGGTAGCCTTAGCTGTCTGGTATCCATGACACCGCCCAAAAATAAAGACCCCCTAAGCTAACACTAAACTACCAATAGCGCTTAAAAGGGCCTTTTGTAAGGCATAGCCCTAAGTTTAACAGCTCTTTTACATTTAAAAACATACAAATTAACCCCTTACAGTTTCCAACCCCCCAAAATAAAAAGACCTAACTCTAAAAAAAATCTAATGTGGGCATTGCCCTTAAAAGTGCAACCAGCTCTTTAGTGCCCATTAAAAAGAAATTAAAAAAACAACTAACCCCGACATAGGTACTCACCATTCTGAAGTCCGGCGGTGAAGATCTTCTTCCAGGCGGCTTCATCTTCATCCAGTGCTTGACCATCTGCTTTCTTCATCCCCATGGCATGGAGCGGAGCAGATTGGTTGCCGTGCAGACATCCAACGTGGAGGCTCCTCTTCATGTGATCGTCCACCGCACACTGAAGATTGAATGCAAGGTACCAGTTTTATATTGGGTTACCTTGCATTCCTATTGGCTGAAAAAATCAAATCAGCCAAAAGGATGCGCTACCTAAATCCTATTGGCTGATTTGAACCAGGGCGTTATGGTGCTCATATACTCAGAGCAAGGCTTGCTGGGCCTACCTGTGTGTGGCAAGGTGACAATAGAGTAAAATTTCTCAATTTTCACTGCGTAAATCCTTGCGCTGAATATGTGATACCGGCTTGCAACGCCGGTTCAATGTTAGTTTATGGGAGTAAAAACAGCGGGCCATGGGTAAAATATACGTGCCGTTTATCACTAGATTCGCAAAATAATTGGCTACACCGGCTTTTGCGGGCAACGCCGCATATGTGATCAGGCCCTAGATCTGTGTTCAGTATAGCAGTGTTTCTCAACTCCAGTCCAGAACTACCATTAACAGGCCAGATTTTCATGATATCTTAAAGGGACAGTCAAATCAAACAAACTTTAATGATTCATATAGGGCATGCGATTTTAAATAACTTTCCAATTTACTGTTATAATCAAATTTGCTTTGTTCTCATGGTATTCTTTGATGCAAGTTAAACCTATGTAGGCTCAATCTGATTTCTAGGCAGTTGAAGGCCACCTCGTATCTCAGTGCATTTTGACAGTTTTTCACAACTAGACAATGCTAGTTCATGTGTGCCATATAGATAACATTGTGCTCACTGCTGTGGAGGTATTTTAGTTAGCACTGACTGGCTAAAAAGCATGTCTGTTAAAATAACTGAAATAAGGAGGCAGTCTGGCAAAATAGCTGAATTAAGGAGGTAGTCTGCAGAGGCATAGATTCCAGGTAATCACAGAGGTAAAAAGTGTATTGAAGGGACCATAATACTTATATGCTAAATCACTTGAAAGTATTCCAGCATAACTGTAAAAAGCTGACAGGAAAATATCACTTAAGCATCTCTATGTAAAAAAGGAAGATTTTACCTTTCAGTTGTCTTTCAGTTACTTCCCAGCTACAGGTAAAAAAGGAATAAATAAACAGTAGCCAATCAGCATTGCGGAGGTCATTGTGACGACCAGGGTTAACCAACCCTGTGCCAGTCACTTGTTTGGCACAGAAAGGATTATCAGACCCCCATCTACTGTCACTAATCTGTCACAGTTTAGCCACTCCAGGAAAGCCTGTGACTTAGTTCAGTGGGTGCAAGGGTTAACAACACTCTCTAGTCTGTACTAGATGTAAATTAAATGCCCAAACTCCCCTTTAATGCCACCCACACTAAACTAAAACTATATCTGGCTGCCACCACTTAAGATTATATTATATGGGAAATCTAAAGGAAAACCCAGAAAATTACAAATTAAGTTCCAGATTACAATTCATCAAAAAATAACCTAAAATCACAGTACTAATACTACCAGTCTTAATACTACCAGCCTCTTTCAGTAACGTGGTTCAAATATTAGACAAAGGCCAAAGCTTAATAAATGAAGGTTTATAATTAGTGATGTCCCGAACTGTTCGCCCGCGAACGGTTCACAGCGAACATAGCTTGTTCGCGTTCGCGTTTGTGGGCGAACACATGTCGATGTTCGATCCGCCCCTATGTGTCATCATTGTGGAAACTTTGACCCTTTATGTCACAGCCGCCTGACACATTAGAGCCAATCAACATCAGACACTCCCTCAAAGACACTCCCAGCTACTCGGAATCCGCCATTTTAGACTCATAACGACCTTGCTTTTTAATGAGAGGACATGTTGTGTTTTTGCTCCTGACATTAATAGGAAAAACATAGCTAGGCTAGTGTATTTACAGTCCAGAAGGACTCCACCCATCTCTGCTGCAAGCACAGCACCCCAAAAAGCCCTTTTTAGGGCTATATTTCGTGCCATTTTTTTTTTGTTTTTTGTTTTTTATTAGCATTTGCCTGGCTTTCAGCTGTGTGTTTAAGGCTCACAGCATATGCTGTGACTACTGCCACCACTGATATCTCCCTAACAACATTAATTTAAATTTAACTAACCCAAAAATTTAATTGTTTTTCTAGTGTAATTTGTTTTCATTTTCTATCAGGTCAGTGTCACACAGCATATACTCTGGTTCATTGCTCTGTGCCAGCCAGCAGCCACCAGTGTTAATATCCGTTTATAACATATATTTAATTAATTAAATTTTGCTAGTGTAATCTAATTACATTTACTATCATGCCTGTGTCTGTCAGGCTCACTCAGCATTAATATACCTCTTTTTTTTTTCAGTCTTTTGGTTAATTGGTCTGTGCCAGGCAGCCACCCAGCACTCATATCTATTCTTCTTCACCTTAATTTTAATATAAAAAAAAAAAATTAAATTTGTTTGCTAGTGTAATCTAATATAATTTTCTATCTGGCCTGTGTGTTTTGCTGACATAGAGAGCCTACTGTGTTTACTTGCTGCCCTCCCTAGTCTATGAGCCACGACTCATATGTGTTTAACCTTTTTTTAATTCCCCCCCCCAAAAAAAAATAATTTCAATAATTTTTCTAGTGTAATCTAATAGTATTTTCTATTAGGCGTGTGTGTATCCGACTTACAGAGCCTACTGTTTTTAATAGCTGCCCTTCCAAGGCTATCAGCCACGACTCATGTATGTGCTTAACCTTTTTCTTAAAATTTCCAAAAAAAAGTCTTTAAATCATTATGCTAGTGTAATCTAATTGTATTTTCTATCAGGCCTGTGTCTAACTGTCTATCTGACTTACACAGCATACTGTTGTTATAATTGCTGCCCTACGTAGCAGCCAGCCAGTGCGACCACTCATAGAGTCATATGTGCATTGCACTTCTTAACATAATTTTAATATTAAAATCTAAAATTTTAAAATATTTTGCTAGTGTAATCTAACTTAATTTTCTATCAGTCCTGTGTTTTTGTCACTTACACAGCATACTGTGTTAAATTGCTGCCCTACCTACCATCCACGACTCATATCTGCCAGCCTGTCTGCCAGGCCCAAGTTGCCAATTAGTGGCACCAATCACAATTCTTGTAACAGTAATTAAAAAAAAATCATAATTTTTTGGACTGCAAATATTCAGTCTCCTAGTGCCATTGAATTTCATTTACCTCCTGCCTGCCACTGCCAGCCTTTTGTGCCAGGCCGTCTAGCCAACTATTTACACCAATCATAATTGTTGTCACAGACAGTATAGTTATTAATTTAAAAAAATTTTTTTAGTGTTGATCTTAATCCTCAGTTTGCTCGTGCCCTAGAATTGCACTTTTCTACAGCCTTCCAAGCCTGTGTGCCAGGCCTACTTAAAAAATATTTACACCAATCATATTTGTTGTGACAGTATTCTAATAATTAAAAATTAAAATTTTTGGTAATAGTTGTTGTGATTTGAATCCTCAGTTTGCTGTTGCCATTGAATAGCACTTTCCTCCTGCCTTGCAGCCTGCTGTGAGCCAGGCCCACCTAGCCAATTGTTGTCAGCAATCATATTTCTGTTAACAGTATTGCAAAAATTGTTAATCATCACTGTTTAGACTGTCAGTAATCAGTCTCCTAGTGTCCTTGAATTGCATGTACCTCCTGCCTGCCATCCTTTTGTGTCAGGCCGTCTTGCCAACTATTTACACCAATCCTAATTTTTTGTCACAGTATAGTTACTAATTAAAATTAAAAAAATCTTGATTGTTGATGATCTTAATCCTCAGTTTGCTCGTGCCCTAGAATTGCACTTTTCTACAGCCTTCCAAGCCTGTGTGCCAGGCCTACTTAAAAAATATTTACACCAATCATATTTGTTGTGACAGTATTCTAATAATTAAAAATTAAAATTTTTGGTAATAGTTGCTGTGATTTGAATCCTCAGTTTGCTGGTGCCATTGAATAGCACTTTCCTCCTGCCTTGCAGCCTGCTGTGAGCCAGGCCCACCTAGCCAATTGTTGTCATCAATCATATTTCTGTTAACAGCATTGCAAAAATTGTCAATCATCACTGTTTAGACTGTCAGTAATCAGTCTCCTAGTGTCCTTGAATTGCATCTACCTCCTGCCTGCCATCCTTTTGTGCCAGGCCGTCTTGCCAACTATTTACACCAATCCTAATTTTTTGTCACAGTATAGTTACTAATTAAAATTAAATAAATCTTGATTGTTGATGATCTTAATCCTCAGTTTGCTCGTGTCCTAGAATTGCACTTTTCTACAGCCTTCCAAGCCTGTGTGCCAGGCCTACTTAAAAAATATTTACACCAATCATATTTGTTGTGACAGTATTCTAATAATTTAAAATTAAAAATTTTGGTAATAGTTGCTGTGATTTGAATCCTCAGTTTGCTGGTGCCATTGAATAGCACTTTCCTCCTGCCTTGCAGCCTGCTGTGAGCCTGGCCCACCTAGCCAATTGTTGTCAGCAATCATATTTCTGTTAACAGTATTGCAAAAATTGTCAATCATCACTGTTTAGACTGTCAGTAATCAGTCTCCTAGTGTCCTTGAATTGCATCTACCTCCTGCCTGCCATCCTTTTGTGCCAGGCCGTCTTGCCAACTATTTACAACAATCCTAATTTTTGGTCACAGTATAGTTACTAATTTCAATTTAAAAATTCTTGATTGTTGATGATCTTAATCCTCAGTTTGCTCGTGCCCTAGAATTGCACTTTTCTACTGCCTTCCAAGCCTGTGTGCCAGGCCTACTTGAAAAATATTTACACCAATCATAGTTGTTGTGACAGTATTCTTAATAATTAAAAAATAAAATTGTTGGTAATAGTTGTTGAGAATCCTCAGTTTGCTGGTGCCATTGAATAGCACTTTCCTGCTGCCTTGCAGCCTATTGTGAGCCAGGCCCACCTAGCCAATTGTTGCCAGCAATCATATTTCTTTTAACAGTATTGCAAAAATTGTCAATCATCACTGTTTTGACTGTCAGTAATCAGTCTCCTAGTGTCCTTGAATTGCATCTACCTCCTTCCTGCCAGCCTTTTGTGCCAGGCCGTCTTGCCAACTATTTACACCAATCATAATTGTTGTCACAGTATAGTTACTAATTAAAATTAAAAAAGTTTTGATTGTTGATCTTAATCCTCAGTTTGCTTGTGCCATTGAATTGCACTTTTCTACTGCCTGCCAGCCTGTGTGCCAGGCCCAACTATCCAATTAGTGCCAGCAATCATATTTCTTTTAACAGTATTGCAAAATTTGTCAATCATCACTGTTTTGAGTGTCAATCTGCAGTCTACTAGTGCCCTTGAATTGCATTTTCCTCCTGCCTGCCTGTGTGCCAGTCCCAACTAGCCAATTAGTGCCACCACTCATATTTATTGTAACAGGACTGGAATTTTTGTTAATCATAACTGTTTTGACTGTGATTCTTCAGTCTCCTAGTGCCATTGAATTGCAGTTTCCTTTCTCCCAGCGTGTGTGCCAGACAGGACCATTTGCCAAATAGTGCCAAACAATCATATTTGTTGCCACAGTACTTGTAAGTTGTAATATTTAAAAAAATTAACAATTTGTGATTTTTAAAACATCTGTCTTTTTTGTTGTTGTCAGTCTCACAGCGTATACTGTGCCCACTTTCACAGTGCCACCACTCAATTGGTGTAATAGTATTGTTAGTGTCCATTTAAAAAAAATGACAGGCAGAGGCAGGCCACCCCGCAAGTTCCGTGGTCGTGGTGCTGTGATTCCTTTAGACCCTACAAATATGCACATTGTTCAGATGCCGGGTGCCAGGGGGAACGCAAAAACTTCTGAGGAGGACCTAGTTGAATGGCTAACACAGGACACCCAATCTTCTTCAGCTTCCGCTGCTAGTCCTCCTAACCTTGACGCACCATCTAAGTCCAGCTGTGCTTTGGGCAGGTCTCAAGTGACCAGTGCCACTCCGCCGCCTGTCGCCACCACCAACACTAGCACCACAGCCACTTCACTTGATCTGTCACAGGAGTTATTGACACATCATTTGGAAGAAATGAGTGATGCGCAACCATCATTGACAGAGGATGTAGATAATAGTGATCAGTCTCAGTCAGGCAGCATTACCGACATGGAGGTACGGTGTGATGATGATGATGATGATGATGTTGTACCTGCTGCTGCTTCCTTTCTTGATGTTTCAGATACAAGTGAAGCAGTTGATGATGATGTGTCGGTGGATGTCACGTGGGTGCCTGCTAGAAGAGAAGAAGAAGAGGGGGAAAGTTCAGATGGGGAGACAGAGAGGAGGAGGAGGAGGAGACGATTTGGAACCACGGGGAGGTCGTCTCAAGGAGCTAGTGGCACAGTCAGACAGCATGCATCGTCACCAGGGGTCAGCCAGACAGCACGCCGACGCCCATCAACGCATGCTGTTGCCACCACCAGAATGCCATCATCGCAGAGCTCAGCAGTGTGGCATTTTTTTTGTGTGTCTGCCTCTGACAACAGCGATGCCATTTGCAACCTGTGCCAAAAGAAACTGAGTCGTGGGAAGTCCAACAGCCACCTAGGTACAACTACTTTGCGAAGGCACAAGGTCTCCCATCACAAAGGCCGATGGGAAGAACACATGAGTAGAAGCAGCACACAAAGTGAAAGCCGCCCTCCTCCTCCTGCTCCAGCATCTTCAGCCACGTCAACCAGTGCTGTCCTCCTTGCCCCCTCTCAACCATCCTCCACTCAGTCTCTCTTACGTAGCAGTTCCTGGTCATCTGCCCACAGTCAGGTGTCTGTCAAGGACATGTTTGAGTGTAAGAAGCCAATTTCCCAAAGTCACCCCCTTGCCTGGCGTCTGACAGCTGGCTTGTCTGAACTCTTAGCCCGCCAGCTTTTACCATACAAGCTGGTGGAGTCTGATGCTTTCAAAAAATTTGTATCTATTGGGACACCGCAGTGGAAGGTACCTGGCAGAAATTTCTTTTCACAAAAGGAAATCCCAAACCTGTACTCTGTTGTGAGAAAGGAAGTTATGGCATGTCTGGCACACAGCGTTGGGGCAAGGGTCCATATGACCACGGATAGCTGGTCTGCTAAGCATGGTCAGGGCAGGTATATCACCTACACTGCGCATTGGGTAAACCTGCTGACTTCTGACAAGCATGAAATGCGTTGCTCTGCAGAAGAATTGGTGACACCGCCACGACTTGCAAGCAGGCCTGCTGCTACCTCCTCTACTCCTCCTACTCCATCCTCTTCCATAACCTCTTCAACTTCTGCGTCTTGCTCCACATCTATGGCATCCCCAAAGCTCCCCAGGTACTATGCTACATCCCGGGTACGGCAGTGTCACGCCGTCTTGGGGTTGACTTGCCTGAAAGCAGAGAGTCACACCGCACCAGCACTCCTGACCACCCTGAACGCACAGGTGGATCAGTGGCTGACTCCGCACCAACTGGAGATTGGCAAGGTTGTTTCTGACAATGGAAGTAATTTGGTGGCGGCATTGAAATTGGGCAAGTTGACACATGTGCCGTGCATGACACATGTGTGTAATCTAATTGTACAACGATTTGTCCATAAGTACCCAGGCTTACAGGACGTCCTGAAGCAGGCCAGGAAGGTGTGTGGCCATTTCAGGCGTTCCTACACGGCCATGGCGCACTTGTCCGATATCCAGCGTCGAAACAACCTGCCAGTGAGGCGCTTGATTTGCGACAGCCCGACACGGTGGAATTCAACACTCCTAATGTTTGACCGCCTGCTCCAACAAGAAAAAGCTGTTAATGAGTATTTGTATGACAGGGGTGCTAGGACAGCCTCTGGGGAGCTGGGGATATTTTTGCCAAATTACTGGACGCTCATGCGCAATGCCTGTAGGCTCATGCGTCCTTTTGAGGAGGTGACAAACCTTGTCAGTCGCACCGAAGGCACCATCAGCGACATCATACCATTTGTTTTCTTCCTGGAGCGTGCCCTGCGAAGAGTGCTGGATCAGGCAGTAGATGAGCGTGAAGAGGAAGCGGGAGAGTTGTGGTGTCCATCACCCCTGCAAACAGCCGAATCAGCATTGCTTGCTGGACCGGCGGCAACGCAGGAAGAGGATTGTGAGGAAGAGGAGTCAGAGGAGGAATGTGGCTTTGAGGAGGATGAGGAGGAGGAAGACCGAGCACAACAGTCATCCCAGGGTGCTCATTGTTGTCACCTCTCTGGTACCCGTGGTGTTGTACGTGGCTGGGGGGAAGAAGATACCATCAGTGAGATCAGTGAGGAGGAGGAACGCAACATGATTAGCTCAGCATCCAACCTTGTTCAAATGGGTTCTTTCATGCTGTCGTGCCTGTTGAGGGACCCTCGTATAAAAAAGCTGAAGGAGAACGACCTGTACTGGGTGTCCACGCTCCTCGACCCCCGGTATAAGCATAAAGTGCCTGAAATGTTACCAAATTCCCGCAAGTCGGAAAGGATGGAGCATTTTCAATATAAATTAAAAACTATGCTTTACACAGCGTATAAGGGTGATGTCACAGCACCACGGGAATGTAACAGGGGAAGAGATGAAATTAATCCTCCTCCTCCCACGACCACGGCGGCAAGGACCAAGCGCTTTCCTGATGTCTTGTTGATGGAGGACATGCGTACCTTTTTAACTCCCATGCACCATCAGAGCCTTTTGGGATCCAGCCTTAGAGAAAGACTCAACCGACAGGTAGCAGACTACCTAGCTTTAACTGCTGATCTCGACACTCTCAGGAGCGATGGACCCCTTGACTACTGGGTGTGCAGGCTGGACTTGTGGCCTGAGCTATCCCAATTTGCAATGGAACTTCTGGCCTGCCCCGCTTCAAGTGTCCTGTCCGAAAGGACTTTTAGTGCAGCAGGAGGTTTTGTCACTGAGAAGAGAAGTCGCCTAGGTCAAAAAAGCCTTGACTATCTCACTTTTATAAAATGAATGAGGGCTGGATCCCGAAGGGACTGACATTGGGCGATACATTTGAATAAAAAACTCCTGATGATGATATGAGCTGGCTTGGGCTACAACTGGTACACAGGCTAGCCTTTTTTTTTTGGTTATAAAGCTGGAGGACTTGCTTGACTTATCCGCCAACAACTAGTGTTCAAGCCACAAGCTTTTAGGGCACTTTATAAATGTTTTACAAACATCGATTTTTCTGGCCGCTGCTACAGCAGTTGCTACAACAATACCCCAATTTTTCAGTCATTTGTACATTCCGAATTTTTCTGGCCTCTGCTGCAGCTCTGTGGGTACAAAACTCAAATAAAAAAAATAAGGCACATAACACTAGTGATTAAACTGTTATGAATTGTACAACTTAACACACCACTCATATCCGGTGGACCATTACATTGAACGCAAAATGCCACAAATTTGAAAGAGTAGGACCGACCAAGCATCTTTATCGTCTCTTGGGTGCTCTAAATTATCTCCGTGTTCCATCTATGCCATACCTGTACTCTATTGTGCAAAAGGGTGGCATATGTGGTGTTTCATGCTGTTGTGCCTGTTGCGGGTCGTGGCCCATGATATAAAAAGGCTGAAGGCGAACGACCTGTAGTAATGGGTGCCCCATCCAGTTTTTAGAAAAATGTTCCTGGTTCCTCTCAATTATCTCTGGGTTTCTAAAATGGATGCCATACCTGTACTCGCTTGTGCAAAAGGATGGCATATGTGGTGGTGTTTACTGCAGTTGTTTCTGTTGAGGGTACTGGACCCTCTTATAAAAAAGCTGAAGGAGAACGACCTGGAGTGGGAGTCCAAGCATGATTTTTGGGGCTATTTCACTTTTACAAACAATTATCTGTGGGTTTCACAAATCAATGCCGTACCAGTACTCTATTGTTCCAAAGTATGCCATATGTTCTCTTTCCTGCTGGTATTTTGTTTGAGGGTCCTGGACCCTCTTATAAAAATGCCTAAGGAGAAAGAGGTGTACTGGGTGTCCACTAATTTTTCTTTTCTATTTCACATTTGACCAAAATTATCTCTGGTTTTGTAAAATCAATGCTGTACCTGTACTCTATTGTTCAAAAGGATGCCAAACGTCCTCTTTCCTGCTGGTGTTTTTTTGAGGGTCCAGGACCCTCTTATAAAAAGGCCTAAGGAGAAAGAGGTGTACTGGGTGTCCACTCATTTTTTTTTCTATTTAACAATTGACCAAAATGATCTCTGGGTTTGTAAAATCAATGCTGTACCTGTACTCTATTGTTCAAAAGGATGCCATACGTCCTCTTTCCTGCTGGTGTTTTTTTTGAGGGTCCAGGACCCTCTTTTAAAAAGGCCTAAGGAGAAAAAGGTGTACTGGGTGTCCACTCATTTTTTTTTTCTATTTAACAATTGACCTAAATGATCTCTGGGTTTGTAAAATCAATGCTGTACCTGTACTCTATTGTTCAAAAGGATGCCATACGTCCTGTTTCCTGCTGGTGTTTTTTTTTAGGGTCCAGGACCCTCTTATAAAAAGGCCTAAGGAGAAAGAGGTGTACTGGGTGTCCATCGAATCATTTTTTTGATTCAAATTTCCATTTGTAAAAAATTATCTATGGGTTTCTAAAATCAATGCATTTCCTGTACTCTATTGTTCAAAAGTATGCCATATGTCCCCTTTCCTGCTGGTGTTTTGTTTGAGGGTCCTGGACCCTCTTATAAAAAGGCCTAAGGAGAAAGAATTGTACTGGGTGTCCATCCAATCATTTTTTTAATTCAAATTCACGGTTGCAAAAATTATCCCCGGGTTTCTAAAATCAATGCCTTTCCTATAATCTTTTTTTCACAAAGGATGCCATATGTCCTCTTTCCTACTGCTGGTTTTGTTGAGTGTCCTGGAGCCTCTGCTAAAAAGGCCTAAGGATAAAGAAGTGTACTGGGTGTCTATTCAATGTTTTTTTAGATTTCCAGGTTGTAACAAATTTTCTCTGTGTTTCTAAAATCAATGCCTTTCCTGTAATCTATTTTTCAAAAGGATGCCATATGTCCTCTTTCATGCTGTTGTTTCTGTTGATGCTCCGGGTCACTCTTATAAAAAGGCCTAAGGATAAAGAAGTGTACTGGGTGTCCAATCAATGTTTTTTTCTATTTCCCGGGTCATTTAACTGAACTCTGTGTTTCTAAAATCAATGCCTTTCCTGTAATCTAATTTACAAAAGTATGCCATATGTCCTCTTTCCTGCTGCTGGTTTTGTTGAGGGTCCTGGAGCCTATGCTAAAAAGGCCTAAGGATAAAGAAGTGTACTGGGTGTCTAATCTATGTTTTTCTAGATTTCACGGTTGGAACAAATTATCCCCGGGTTTCTAAAATCAATGCCTTTCCTGTAATCTATTAGTCACAAGGATGCCATATGTCCTCTTTCATGCTGTTGTTTCTGTTGAGGCTCCGGGAGCCTCTTCTAAAAAGGCCTAAGGATAAAGAAGTGTACTGGGTGTCTAATCAATCTTTTTTTAGATTTCACGGTTGCAACAAATTATCCCAGGGTTTCTAAAATCAATGCCTTCCCTGTAATCTATTAGTCACAAGGATAAAGAAGTGTACTGGGTGTCCAATCAATGTTTTTTTCTATTTCCCGGGTCATATAACTGATCTCTGTGTTTCTAAAATCAATGCCTTTCCTGTAATCTAATTTTCTAAAGGATGCCATATGTCCTCTTTCATGCTGCTGGTTTTGTGGAGGGTCCTGGAGCCTCTGCTAAAAAGGCCTAAGGATAAATAAGTGTACTTGGTGTATAATCCAAGTTTTTGGAGATTTCACGGTTGCAACTAATGATCTCTGTGTTTCTAAAATCAATGCCTTTCCAGAAATCTATTTTTCTAAAGGATGCCATCTGTCCTCTTTACTGCTGCTGGTTTTGTTGAGGGTCCTGGAGGCTCTGCTAATAAGGCCTAAGGATAAATAAGTGGGTTTCTCAAATCAATTCCTTAAATGTAATCTATTAGTCACAAGGATGCCATATGTCCTCTTTCCTTTTTTTTTTTTTCTCTGTATTTCTGTTTATTTTAGAAAATGTAATGCACTTATAGGTTCACTAAGATTATGACTTTGCACACTGCCATTTTCCATGCAGCATTTTGACATGTCGTGTGATATGACTAGAAGATTGAAGAATGGTATGTTTTGAATCTGCTGAGCATAATAATAAAAAAAAAAATTGATTTAACTTGAGTTAATAACTGAAGCTTGACTTCAGGAGTCAGGTGTGGTCGTAGGTAGTGGTTGTTGTTAGCAGATTATTTTTATTGCAAATTACAATTGCCACAGCGTGCATAAAATGTGCGTCACTAGTCCAAATCTTACATTTTTTTTTCATTCAGGATTAGTTTGGGGTCCGGCGCAATATTGGAAACGCAAAAAACAGGTCTCCGTACCCGTTGATATAAGGGGTGACTACTAGTGCTTTTACCAGGCTCCTCTTGGATAGCCCCATAAAGTGTGACTATGAATCCCAAAAAGAAAATTAAATTAAGGTTGAAAACTAACTCCTAAGTAAATTGTAAGACCTGGAGCTCCTCAAACACACGTCCTACCGCAACAGCTATAGGTCTGCCCACCCAAATCTTACCTTTTTAATGCCAATTGATATTGCCACAGCTGGAACAACAGTAAATAACATGTGCGTCACCACAGTCTCCGAAGCTGTTGTCGGATGTATACAAAAACACTTATAAAGTATTCCTTTCGGGGCGCAAAGAGATGGCTACCGGAACACTCCAGGAACTTCCCAAGACTAAGAGTCGCTGTCTTGTGTTTCTGGTGATGTTGGAGACATCTGGGTAGTGTACAGGGAGGGCAAAAATCCTCTCCATCTCTGTGCACCACAGGACAGGACGTCCTTGTCATCCATAAGCACATGAAATTGCTGGCATTTTCGTTGCTTCTAGAAGTTCAGTTTTTGTGGTGATAGTACATAATTAAATAAACTTTTCCTACCATACTCAAGACAATCTTGTAGTTCAAGATTCGGACTTGCTGTGGGAAACAGTGGCCTGTCCATACCAGGAAGATGATTTAGACAGAAGTAACGGGCTCTGATTGCAGGTGACACATGTTTATCGTCAATCATCAAAGGGGTTGCGTGCAGAATATGGCTGATGGCCCCTTATTCACATGTTTGTCCAGAGCAACAACATTTGCAAACATCCAGAAGAAAGGTCGGTTCTCACCAGCCTTAAGTTGAGCTTCAATTACCAAATGCTGATATTCAAAAAATAGACAAACAGTGCCTTAAAAAACACATTTGCAATATGGATTCACCAGAGCAAGGTCATTGCAAGTATTTCCCACAATAACAAAATTAAAATGACACAACTCCGCAATCTTCCCCTTCACATTATTATTGTCACACTCCATTGTACTCCTATGCCCACCTCCCTGCTCTTGTTTTTGTTGAGGGTCCTGGAGCCTCTGCTAAAAAGGCCTATGGATAAATAAGTGTACTGGGTGTCTAATCAATGTTTTTTTCTATTTCCCGGGTCATATAAATGATCTCTGGGATTCTAAAATCAATGCCTTTCCTGTAATCTATTATTCAAAAGGATGACATATGTCCTCTTTCATGCTGTTGTTTCTGTTGAGGCTCCGGGAGCCTCTTATAAAAAGGCTAAAGGATAAAGAAGTGTACTGGGTGTCCAATCATTGTTTTTTTCTATTTCCCGGGTCATATAAATGATCTCTGTGTTTCTAAAATCAATGCCTTTCCTGTAATCTAATTTACAAAAGTATGCCATATGTCCTCTTTCCTGCTGCTGGTTTTGTTGAGGGTCCTGGAGCCTCTGCTAAAAAGGCCTAAGGATAAAGAAGTGTACTGGGTGTCTAATCTATGTTTTTTTAGATTTCACGGTTGCAAAAAATTATCCACGGGTTTCTAAAATCAATGCCTTTCCTGTAATCTATTATTCACAAGGATGCCATATGTACTTTTTGATGCTGTTGTTTCTGTTGAGGCTCCGGGAGCCTCTTATTAAAAAGGCCTAAGGAAAAATAAGTGTACTGGGTGTGTAATCAATGTTTTTTTCTATTTACCGGTTGCAACTAATGATCTCTGTGTTTCTGAAATCAATGTCTTTCCTATAATCATTTTTTCAAAAGGATGCCATATTTCCTCTTTCCTACTGCTGGTTTTGTCGAGGGTCCTGGAGCCTCTGCTGAGCATAAAAAAAAAAAAATAATAATAATTTAACTTGACTTAATAACTGAAGCATGACTTCAGGAGTCAGGTGTGGTCATAGGTAGTGGTTGTTGTTATCAGATTATTTTTATTGCAAATTGCAATTGCCACAGCGTGCATAAAATTTGCGTCACTAGTCAAAATCTGACCTTTTTTTTTCATTCAGGGGTGTCCGGCGCCATATTGGAAAGGCAAAAAACAGGTCTCCGTACCCGTTGATATAAGGGGTGACTATAGTGCTTTTACCAGGCTCCTCTTGGATAGCCCCAGAAAGTGTGACTATGAATCCCAAAAAGAAAATTAAATTAAGGTTGAAAAATAACTCCAAAGTAACTTGTAAGACCTGGAGCTCCTGAAACACACGTCCTACCGCAACAGCTATAGGCTCCGCCACACACAAATCTTAACTTTTAAATGCCAATTGATATTGCCACAGCTGGAACAACAGTAAATAACATGTGCGTCACCACAGTCTCCGAAGCTGTTGTCGGATGTATACAAAAACACTGATAAAGTATTCCTTTAGGAGCGCAAAGAGATGGCTACCGGAACACTCCAGGAACTTCACAAGAGTGGCTGTATTGTGTTTCTGGTGATGTCTGAGACATCTGGGTAGTGTACAGGGAGGGCAAAAATCCTCTCCATCTCTGTGCACCACAGGACAGGACATCCTTGTCATCCATAAGCACATGAAATTGCTGGCATTTTAGTTGCTTCAAGAAGTTCATTTTTGTGGTGATAGTACATAATTAAATAAACTTTGGTTTCCTACCATACTCAAGACAATCTTGTATTTCAAGCTTCGTACTTGCTGTGGGAAACAGTGGCCTGTCCATACCAGGAAGATGATTTAGACAGAAGTAACGAGCTCTGCTTGCAGGTGACACATGTTTATCGTCAATCATCAAAGGGGTTGCGTGCAGAATATGGCTGATGGCCCCTTATTCACATGATTGTCCAGAGCCACAACATTTGCAAACAGCCAGAAGAAAGGTCGGTTCTCACCAGCCTTAAATTGAGCTTCATTTACCAAATGCTGATATTCAAAAAAATAGACAAACAGTGGCTTAAATAACACATTTGCGATATGGATTCACCAGAGCAAGGTCATTGCAAGTACTAAGTTCCCACGATAACAAAATTAAAATGCCACAACTACGCAATCTTCACCTTCAGATTATTATTGTCACACTCCATTGTACTCCTATGCCCAGCTCCCTGCTCTTGTTTTTGTTGAGGGTCCTGGAGCCTCTGCTGAAAAAGCCTATGGATAATGAAGTGTACTGGGTGTCTGTTCAATGTTTGTTTTGATTTCCCGGTTGCAACTAATTATCTCAGTGTTTCTAAAATCAATGCCTTTCCTGTAATCTATTATTCAAAAGGATTACATATGTCCTCTTTCATGCTGTTGTTTCGGTTGAGGCTCCGGGACCCTTGTATTAAAAAGGTTTGAGGATAAATAAGTGTAACGGTTGTCTAATCAATGTTTTGTACTATTTCACGGTTGCAAATAATGATCTGTGGGTTTCTAAAATCAATGCCTTTACTGTAATCTTTTATTCAAAAGGATGACATACCTCCTCTTTCATGCTGTTGTTTCTGTTGAGGATCCGGGACCCTCGTATTAAAAAGGCCTGAGCATAAATAAGTGTAATGGGTGTCTAATCAATGTTTTTTTCTATTTCACGGGTCATATAAATTATCTGTAGGTTTCTAAAATCAATGCCTTTCTTGTAATCTATTATTCAAAAGGATGACATATGTCCTCTTTCATGCTGTTGTTTCGGTTGAGGCTCCGGGACCCTCGTATTAAAAAGGCCTGAGGATAAATAAGTGTAACGGGTGTCTAATCAATGTTTTTTTCTATTTCACGGTTGCAAATAATTATCTGTGGGTTTCTAAAATCAATGCCTTTACTGTAATCTTTTATTCAAAAGGATGACATATCTCCTCTTTCATGCTGTTGTTTCGGTTGAGGCTCCAGGACCCTCGTATTAAAAAGGCCTGAGCATAAATAAGTGTAACGGGTGTCTAATCAATGTTTTTTTCTATTTCACGGTTGCAAATAATGATCTGTGGGTTTCTAAAATCAATGCCTTTTTTGTGATCTATTATTCAAAAGGATGACATATGTCCTCTTTCATGCTGTTGTTTCGGTTGAGGCTCCGGGACCCTCGTATTAAAAAGGCCTGAGGATAAATAAGTGTAACGGGTGTCTAATTAATGTTTTTTACTATTTCACGGTTGCAAATAATGATCTGTGGGTTTCTAAAATCAATGCCTTTACTGTAATCTTTTATTCAAAAGGATGACATATCTCCTCTTTCATGCTGTTGTTTCTGTTGAGGATCTGGGACCCTCGTATTAAAAAGGCCTGAGCATAAATAAGTGTAACGGGTGTCTAATCAATGTTTTTTTCTATTTCACGGTTGAAAATAATGATCTGTGGGTTTCTAAAATCAATGCCTTTACTGTAATCTATTATTCAAAAGGATGACATATCTCCTCTTTCATGCTGTTGTTTCGGTTGAGGCTCCGGGACCATCTTATTAAAAATGCCTGAGGATAAATAAGTGTAACGGGTGTCTAATCAATGTTTTTTTCTATTTCCCGGGTCATATAAATGATCTCTGGGATTCTAAAATCAATGCCTTTCCTGTAATCTATTATTCAAAAGGATGACATATCTCCTTTTTCATGCTGTTGTTTTGGTTGAGGCTCCGGGACCGTCTTATTAAAAAGGCCTGAGGATAAATAAGTGTAACGAGTGTCTAATCAATGTTTTTTTCCATTTCACGGGTCATATAAATGATCTGTAGGTTTCTAAAATCAATGCCTTTCTTGTAATCTATTATTCAAAAGGATGACATATGTCCTCTTTCATGCTGTTGTTTCGGTTGAGGCTCCGGGACCCTCGTATTAAAAAGGCCTGAGGATAAATAAGTGTAACGGGTGTCTAATCAATGTTTTTTTCTATTTCACGGTTGCAAATAATGATCTGTGGGTTTCTAAAATCAATGCCTTTACTGTAATCTTTTATTCAAAAGGATGACATATCTCCTCTTTCATGCTGTTGTTTCGGTTGAGGCTCCAGGACCCTCGTATTAAAAAGGCCTGAGCATAAATAAGTGTAACGGGTGTCTAATCAATGTTTTTTTCTATTTCACGGTTGCAAATAATGATCTGTGGGTTTCTAAAATCAATGCCTTTACTGTAATCTATTATTCAAAAGGATGACATATCTCCTCTTTCATGCTGTTGTTTCGGTTGAGGCTCCGGGACCCTCGTATTAAAAAGGCCTGAGGATAAATAAGTGTAACGGGTGTCTAATCAATGTTTTTTTCTATTGCATGGTTGCAAATAATGATCTGTGGGTTTCTAAAATCAATGCCTTTTTTGTAATCTATTATTCAAAAGGATGACATATGTCCTCTTTCATGCTGTTGTTTCGGTTGAGGCTCCGGGACCCTCGTATTAAAAAGGCCTGAGGATAAATAAGTGTAACGGGTGTCTAATCAATGTTTTTTACTATTTCACGGTTGCAAATAATGATCTGTGGGTTTATAAAATCAATGCCTTTACTGTAATCTTTTATTCAAAAGGATGACATATCTCCTCTTTCATGCTGTTGTTTCTGTTGAGGATCCGGGACCCTCGTATTAAAAAGGCCTGAGCATAAATAAGTGTAACGGGTGTCTAATCAATGTTTTTTTCTATTTCACGGTTGAAAATAATGATCTGTGGGTTTCTAAAATCAATGCCTTTACTGTAATCTATTATTCAAAAGGATGACATATCTCCTCTTTCATGCTGTTGTTTCGGTTGAGGCTCCGGGACCATCTTATTAAAAATGCCTGAGGATAAATAAGTGTAACGGGTGTCTAATCAATGTTTTTTTCTATTTCCCGGGTCATATAAATGATCTCTGGGATTCTAAAATCAATGCCTTTCCTGTAATCTATTATTCAAAAGGATGACATATCTCCTCTTTCATGCTGTTGTTTTGGTTGAGGCTCCGGGACCTTCTTATTAAAAAGGCCTGAGGATAAATAAGTGTAACAAGTGTCTAATCAATGTTTTTTTCCATTTCACGGGTCATATAAATGATCTGTAGGTTTCTAAAATCAATACCTTTCTTGTAATCTATTATTCAAAAGGATGACATATGTCCTCTTTCATGCTGTTGTTTCGGTTGAGGCTCCGGGACCCTCGTATTAAAAAGGCCTGAGGATAAATAAGTGTAACGGGTGTCTAATTAATGTTTTTTACTATTTCACGGTTGCAAATAATGATCTGTGGGTTTCTAAAATCAATGCCTTTTTTGTAATCTATTATTCCAAAGGATGACATATGTCCTCTTTCATGCTGTTGTTTCGGTTGAGGCTCCGGGACCCTCGTATTAAAAAGGCCTGAGGATAAATAAGTGTAACGTGTGTCTAATTAATGTTTTTTACTATTTCACGGTTGCAAATAATGATCTGTGGGTTTCTAAAATCAATGCCTTTACTGTAATCTTTTATTCAAAAGGATGACATATCTCCTCTTTCATGCTGTTGTTTCTGTTGAGGATCTGGGACCCTCGTATTAAAAAGGCCTGAGCATAAATAAGTGTAACGGGTGTCTAATCAATGTTTTTTTCTATTTCACGGTTGAAAATAATGATCTGTGGGTTTCTAAAATCAATGCCTTTCCTGTAATCTATTATTCAAAAGGATGACATATCTCCTCTTTCATGCTGTTGTTTCGGTTGAGGCTCCGGGACCATCTTATTAAAAATGCCTGAGGATAAATAAGTGTAACGGGTGTCTAATGAATGTTTTTTTCTATTTCAAGGGTCATATAAATGATCTCTGGGATTCTAAAATCAATGCCTTTCCTGTAATCTATTATTCAAAAGGATGACATATCTCCTTTTTCATGCTGTTGTTTTGGTTGAGGCTCCGGGACCGTCTTATTAAAAAGGCCTGAGGATAAATAAGTGTAACGAGTGTCTAATCAATGTTTTTTTCCATTTCACGGGTCATATAAATGATCTGTAGGTTTCTAAAATCAATGCCTTTCTTGTAATCTATTATTCAAAAGGATGACATATGTCCTCTTTCATGCTGTTGTTTCGGTTGAGGCTCCGGGACCCTCGTATTAAAAAGGCCTGAGGATAAATAAGTGTAACGGGTGTCTAATCAATGTTTTTTTCTATTTCACGGTTGCAAATAATGATCTGTGGGTTTCTAAAATCAATGCCTTTACTGTAATCTTTTATTCAAAAGGATGACATATCTCCTCTTTCATGCTGTTGTTTCGATTGAGGCTCCAGGACCCTCGTATTAAAAAGGCCTGAGCATAAATAAGTGTAACGGGTGTCTAATCAATGTTTTTTTCTATTTCACGGTTGCAAATAATGATCTGTGGGTTTCTAAAATCAATGCCTTTACTGTAATCTATTATTCAAAAGGATGACATATCTCCTCTTTCATGCTGTTGTTTCGGTTGAGGCTCCGGGACCCTCGTATTAAAAAGGCCTGAGGATAAATAAGTGTAACGGGTGTCTAATCAATGTTTTTTTCTATTGCATGGTTGCAAATAATGATCTGTGGGTTTCTAAAATCAATGCCTTTTTTGTAATCTATTATTCAAAAGGATGACATATGTCCTCTTTCATGCTGTTGTTTCGGTTGAGGCTCCGGGACCCTCGTATTAAAAAGGCCTGAGGATAAATAAGTGTAACGGGTGTCTAATCAATGTTTTTTACTATTTCACGGTTGCAAATAATGATCTGTGGGTTTATAAAATCAATGCCTTTACTGTAATCTTTTATTCAAAAGGATGACATATCTCCTCTTTCATGCTGTTGTTTCTGTTGAGGATCCGGGACCCTCGTATTAAAAAGGCCTGAGCATAAATAAGTGTAACGGGTGTCTAATCAATGTTTTTTTCTATTTCACGGTTGAAAATAATGATCTGTGGGTTTCTAAAATCAATGCCTTTACTGTAATCTATTATTCAAAAGGATGACATATCTCCTCTTTCATGCTGTTGTTTCGGTTGAGGCTCCGGGACCATCTTATTAAAAATGCCTGAGGATAAATAAGTGTAACGGGTGTCTAATCAATGTTTTTTTCTATTTCCCGGGTCATATAAATGATCTCTGGGATTCTAAAATCAATGCCTTTCCTGTAATCTATTATTCAAAAGGATGACATATCTCCTCTTTCATGCTGTTGTTTTGGTTGAGGCTCCGGGACCTTCTTATTAAAAAGGCCTGAGGATAAATAAGTGTAACGAGTGTCTAATCAATGTTTTTTTCCATTTCACGGGTCATATAAATGATCTGTAGGTTTCTAAAATCAATGCCTTTCTTGTAATCTATTATTCAAAAGGATGACATATGTCCTCTTTCATGCTGTTGTTTCGGTTGAGGCTCCGGGACCCTCGTATTAAAAAGGCCTGAGGATAAATAAGTGTAACGGGTGTCTAATTAATGTTTTTTACTATTTCACGGTTGCAAATAATGATCTGTGGGTTTCTAAAATCAATGCCTTTTTTGTAATCTATTATTCAAAAGGATGACATATGTCCTCTTTCATGCTGTTGTTTCGGTTGAGGCTCCGGGACCCTCGTATTAAAAAGGCCTGAGGATAAATAAGTGTAACGGGTGTCTAATTAATGTTTTTTACTATTTCACGGTTGCAAATAATGATCTGTGGGTTTCTAAAATCAATGCCTTTACTGTAATCTTTTATTCAAAAGGATGACATATCTCCTCTTTCATGCTGTTGTTTCTGTTGAGGATCTGGGACCCTCGTATTAAAAAGGCCTGAGCATAAATAAGTGTAACGGGTGTCTAATCAATGTTTTTTTCTATTTCACGGTTGAAAATAATGATCTGTGGGTTTCTAAAATCAATACCTTTCCTGTAATCTATTATTCAAAAGGATGACATATCTCCTTTTTCATGCTGTTGTTTTGGTTGAGGCTCCGGGACCGTCTTATTAAAAAGGCCTGAGGATAAATAAGTGTAACGAGTGTCTAATCAATGTTTTTTTCCATTTCACGGGTCATATAAATGATCTGTAGGTTTCTAAAATCAATGCCTTTCTTGTAATCTATTATTCAAAAGGATGACATATGTCCTCTTTCATGCTGTTGTTTCGGTTGAGGCTCCGGGACCCTCGTATTAAAAAGGCCTGAGGATAAATAAGTGTAACGGGTGTCTAATCAATGTTTTTTTCTATTTCACGGTTGCAAATAATGATCTGTGGGTTTCTAAAATCAATGCCTTTACTGTAATCTTTTATTCAAAAGGATGACATATTTCCTCTTTCATGCTGTTGTTTCGGTTGAGGCTCCAGGACCCTCGTATTAAAAAGGCCTGAGCATAAATAAGTGTAACGGGTGTCTAATCAATGTTTTTTTCTATTTCACGGTTGCAAATAATGATCTGTGGGTTTCTAAAATCAATGCCTTTACTGTAATCTATTATTCAAAAGGATGACATATCTCCTCTTTCATGCTGTTGTTTCGGTTGAGGCTCCGGGACCCTCGTATTAAAAAGGCCTGAGGATAAATAAGTGTAACGGGTGTCTAATCAATGTTTTTTTCTATTGCATGGTTGCAAATAATGATCTGTGGGTTTCTAAAATCAATGCCTTTTTTGTAATCTATTATTCAAAAGGATGACATATGTCCTCTTTCATGCTGTTGTTTCGGTTGAGGCTCCGGGACCCTCGTATTAAAAAGGCCTGAGGATAAATAAGTGTAACGGGTGTCTAATCAATGTTTTTTACTATTTCACGGTTGCAAATAATGATCTGTGGGTTTATAAAATCAATGCCTTTACTGTAATCTTTTATTCAAAAGGATGACATATCTCCTCTTTCATGCTGTTGTTTCTGTTGAGGATCTGGGACCCTCGTATTAAAAAGGCCTGAGCATAAATAAGTGTAACGGGTGTCTAATCAATGTTTTTTTCTATTTCACGGTTGAAAATAATGATCTGTGGGTTTCTAAAATCAATGCCTTTACTGTAATCTATTATTCAAAAGGATGACATATCTCCTCTTTCATGCTGTTGTTTCGGTTGAGGCTCCGGGACCATCTTATTAAAAATGCCTGAGGATAAATAAGTGTAACGGGTGTCTAATCAATGTTTTTTTCTATTTCCCGGGTCATATAAATGATCTCTGGGATTCTAAAATCAATGCCTTTCCTGTAATCTATTATTCAAAAGGATGACATATCTCCTCTTTCATGCTGTTGTTTTGGTTGAGGCTCCGGGACCTTCTTATTAAAAAGGCCTGAGGATAAATAAGTGTAACGAGTGTCTAATCAATGTTTTTTTCCATTTCACGGGTCATATAAATGATCTGTAGGTTTCTAAAATCAATGCCTTTCTTGTAATCTATTATTCAAAAGGATGACATATGTCCTCTTTCATGCTGTTGTTTCGGTTGAGGCTCCGGGACCCTCGTATTAAAAAGGCCTGAGGATAAATAAGTGTAACGGGTGTCTAATCAATGTTTTTTTCTATTTCACGGTTGCAAATAATGATCTGTGGGTTTCTAAAATCAATGCCTTTACTGTAATCTTTTATTCAAAAGGATGACATATCTCCTCTTTCATGCTGTTGTTTCGGTTGAGGCTCCGGGACCCTCGTATTAAAAGGGCCTGAGCATAAACAAGTGTAACGGGTGTCTAATCAATGTTTTTTTCTATTTCACGGTTGCAAATAATGATCTGTGGGTTTCTAAAATCAATGCCTTTACTGTAATCTATTATTCAAAAGGATGACATATCTCCTCTTTCATGCTGTTGTTTCGGTTGAGGCTCCGGGACCCTCGTATTAAAAAGGCCTGAGGATAAATAAGTGTAACGGGTGTCTAATCAATGTTTTTTTCTATTTCCCGGGTCATATAAATGATCTCTGGGATTCTAAAATCAATGCCTTTCCTGTAATCTATTATTCAAAAGGATGACATATCTCCTCTTTAATGCTGTTGTTTTGGTTGAGGCTCCGGGACCCTCTTATTAAAAAGGCCTGAGGATAAATAAGTATAGCGGGTGTCTAATCAATGTTTTTTTCTATTTCACGGGTCATATAAATGATCTGTAGGTTTCTAAAATCAATGCCTTTCTTGTAATCTATTATTCAAAAGGATGACATATGTCCTCTTTCATGCAGTTGTTTCGGTTGAGGCTCCGGGACCCTCGTATTAAAAAGGCCTGAGGATAAATTAGTGTAACAGTTGTCTAATCAATGTTTTTTTCTATTTCACGGTTGCAAATAATGATCTGTGGGTTTCTAAAATCAATGCCTTTACTGTAATCTTTTATTCAAAAGGATGACATATCTCCTCTTTCATGCTGTTGTTTCGGTTGAGGCTCCGGGACCCTCGTATTAAAAAGGCCTGAGCATAAATAAGTGTAACAGGTGTCTAATCAATGTTTTTTTCTATTTCACGGTTGCAAATAATGATCTGTGGGTTTCTAAAATCAATGCCTTTACTGTAATCTATTATTCAAAAGGATGACATATCTCCTCTTTCATGCTGTTGTTTCGGTTGAGGCTCCGGGACCCTCGTATTAAAAAGGCCTGAGGATAAATAAGTGTAACGGGTGTCTAATCAATGTTTTTTTCTATTTCCCGGGTCATATAAATGATCTCTGGGATTCTAAAATCAATGCCTTTCCTATAATCTATTATTCAAAAGGATGACATATCTCCTCTTTCATGCTGTTGTTTGGTTGAGGCTCCGGGACCCTCTTATTAAAAAGGCCTGAGGATAAATAAGTGTAACGGGTGTCTAATCAATGTTTTTTTCTATTGCACGGGTCATATAAATGATCTGTGGGTTTCTAAAATCAATGCCTTTCCTGTAATCTATTATTCAAAAGGATGACATATCTCCTCTTTCATGCTGTTGTTTCGGTTGAGGCTCCGGGACCATCTTATTAAAAATGCCTGAGGATAAATAAGTGTAACGGGTGTCTAATGAATGTTTTTTTCTATTTCAAGGGTCATATAAATGATCTCTGGGATTCTAAAATCAATGCCTTTCCTGTAATCTATTATTCAAAAGGATGACATATCTCCTCTTTCATGCTGTTGTTTTTGTTGGGGGTCCGGAACACTATTCTAAAAAGGCAGAAGGAGAATGACCTGTACTGTACTGGGTGTCCAATCATGTTTTTGTTTTCTATTTCACGGTTCATAATAAATATCGCTGTGTAACTAAAATCAATGCCATACCTGTACTCGGTTGTTCAAAAGGATGGCATATGTGGTGTTTCATTATGTTGTGGTTGTTGAGGGTCGTGGCCGTGGGACAGCGTATAAAACGGCTGAAGGAGAACAACCTGTACAGCCTTGCTCCTCTTTTTAGGCAGGCCAGCTCTTTGCATACATGCCCACAGACTCTGTAACGCATGCCTCTTTTAGGGAGAGGTGCAGCCATAATGCAGGGTCGGAAACTCTGCCTGCAACTGTTATACTCGATTTTGCAAAAGGAAGTAAGCTTACCATGGTTCCCTGCACGCACGTATTGTTGTTATATTTTGGTGAGGGTAATCATGATGGCCATGTAGACCACCACCACTGAGAGCCCTGGGAGTAACAGGGATGAGATGAAAGAGCTAAGAATAGTAGAACTTGAAACAACAGAGTTAGCCATGGGTGTTAGTGCAAAACTTCTTGGCTTTTTTTTGGCTTTGGGTGCGGCTATTCATGCAGGCCATATAGAGCTGCCACCATTCGGTGTCGTATCAGCTATTAAACTAATAAGAACAGTACTACCAAAATACAGCCAATGAAGGGCCTTAGGAAGACTGAGCCAAGGTTGGATTGTAGTATTTGGTTAGGCTAATCATGATGGCCAAGTAGACCACCACCGAGAGTCCTGGAAGTAACAGAGATGAGATGAAAGAGCTAAGAATAGTAGAACTTGAAACAACAGAGTTAGCCATGGGTGTTAGTGCAAAACCGCTTGGCTTTTTTTTGGCTTTGGGTGCGGCTATTCATGCAGGCCATATAGAGCTGCCACCATTCGGTGTCGTATCAGCTATTAAACTAATAAGAACAGTACTACCAAAATACAGCCAATGAAGGGCCTTAGGAAGACTGAGCCAAGGTTGGATTGTAGTATTTGGTTAGGCTAATCATGATGGCCATGTAGACCACCACCGAGAGTCCTGGAAGTAACAGGGATGAGATGAAAGACTTAAGAATAGTAGAACTTGAAACAACAGAGTTAGCCATGGGTGTTAGTGCAAAACCGCTTGGCTGTTTTTTGGCTTTGGGTGCGGCTATTCATGCAGGCCATATAGAGCTGCCACCATTCGGTGTCGTATCAGCTATTAAACTAATAAGAACAGCACTACCAAAATACAACCAATGAAGGGCCTTAGGAAGACTGAGCCAAGGTTGGATTGTAGTATTTGGTTAGGCTAATCATGATGGCCATGTAGACCACCACCGAGAGTCCTGGAAGTAACAGGGATGATGAGATGAAAGTGCTAAGAATAGTACTACTTGAAACAACAGAGTTAGCCATGGGTGGTAATCCAAGACCGCTTGGATTTATTTTTGTATTGGGTGCGGCTAATCATGCAGGCCATATAGAGCTGCCACCATTCGGTGTTGTATCAGCTATAAAAATAATAAGAACTGTACTATCAAAATACAGACAATGAAGGGCCTATGAAGACTGAGCAAAGGTTGGATTGTAGTATTTTGTTCGGCTAATCATGATGGCCATGTAGACCACCTGTAACAGGGATGAAAGTGCTAAGAATAGTACTAATTGAAACAACCGAGTTAGCCATGGGTGTTAGTCTAAGACCACTCGGCTTTTTTTGGGGTTTGGGTGCAGCTAATCATGAAGGCCAGATAGACCTGCCACCATTTGGTGTTGTAACAGGTATTAAACTGCAAAGAACAGTACTACTTAACAGAACCGACTTACCATGGGTCCCAGAGCATATGTTTGGTTGTTATATTTTGTAAGGGTAATCATGCAGGCCATATAGACCTCCACCAATAGGGTGAGTATGAGTAACAGCTATTAAAATGCAAAGGACATTACTAATTAACACAACATAGTTACCATGGGTCGCATACCAAGAGCAGATGTCTTATTATATTTTGTATGGGTAATCATCCAGGCCGTATAGACCTCACCAAATAGGGGGAGTTACAGAGATTAAAGTGCTAAGAATGGTAGTACTTAAAACACAACCTAGTTAAAATAGGTAGCAGACCGCATGTCTTATTATTATAATTTTTCAGGGTAATCTGGCAGGCCATATAGAACACCCCCGATAGGGGGGGGGGACTGGGATTAAAGTGCTAATTAACACAAGCTAGTTGGGTCCAAGAACGCATGTTTAATTATTAGACTTTATTAGGGTAATTATATATCTAACAAATATATCTATTTCTCTTCTATCGATTCTATCTAACTATCAATCTATGTATACCTATCTATCCTATCTATCTATCTTCTGTCCGGGATGTTTTGAGACAGCCACTTTGGGAATGTTAGTTGATTTAGACCCATTATGGCTTAAAAGCAGACTCTGCATAAACTATGTAATTTTCCATGGGAGTTTTGCCAGGGATCCCCCTCCAGCATGCGACAGTCCAGGTGTTAGTACCCTTGAAACAACTTTTCCATCACTATTGTGGCCAGAAAGAGTCCTTGTAGGTTTTAAAGTTCGCCTGCCTATTGAATTCAATGGCGGTTCACGCGGTTCACGGGTTCGCAAACAATACCGGAAGTTCGAGTCCGCTGTTCGCGAACCGAAAATTTTAGGTTCGCGACATCACTATTTATAATGCGAAAAATTAGCACAATGCATTAATTCTAAAAAAAGATATTAACAAATAGAATTACCCAAGCAAACAGTTTTTAAAATAAAAAAGAGAAATAGCAGAAACCCTTATACTTTACTAGTCTTGGTATCTGTGCCAGGGAGATTGGCAGGAAAAGATGGTCTCTCACTCTGTTGGTATACAGCCTCCCATGTAAGAAGAGCATTTCATTGTTAAGACACAAAATTCTTATACAAGAGTTAAGGAGATCAGGTTGCTTGCCCCTCCCTCTTTGCAGAGGCTGGGAAGCCCCCTATCTTTTACGACAGTCAATAAACTCTAAGTATTTGCCTGAAATTATAGAACACATAATTTCTGCTAGGTAAATCTAGTACATGTATACAGAGAGGCAATATGGTAAGGAGTATTTTGATACTGAACACCATATATATTGCATTATTTATGTTCTTGAAACATTATTTCTGATAAAAGCATCTATTTACAGAGCTGGCTGTCCTTTCACTGACCCCAGTGTAGTTCCTGGTTTGAGGCTCTGTGTTCTATCCTGCCCTCTGCTGACACTTTGAGCCATAATGGTCTCTTCTGTGTATGCTACAAAGTATTTATGAGGGGTCTGGCATATCAAAGGGAAATCGTATTCACACATAAACACAGCAACATAGTTCTTCTTAAAAAACAAACAACTGTTTTAGCACAAAACTACAGAAAGTTAACCCCTTAGCATCTCAATCATGGGGTATTCATGACAGTCATAAAATGTGATCTCATGAGATTTCATAGTAAACTTCCTTAAACTGAATATGGAAATAACATGTGTGCATGAGGCACGCTCCCTTGTAGGAACCAGGACAGACATACTAATTTTCTGCTTAAAGTCCTTTACAATGGGGTGTGAAGACTTAGAACATTTTGAGGTAAAATATCTTTCTTTTTCACATAGAAATGTTCAGGTGATATTTTATAGTCAGCTTTTTAAAACTATGCTACATCACTTTCAAGTGTTTCAATATTTGGGCGTCATGTTCCAATATAACAGTGATGGTTATGCAAAACTGGATAATGCGTAATAAAGGGATTACCTATCTTTTTAAACAATAAACATTTTGGAGTAGACTGTCCCTTCAACTAGAGCACACGTGAAATAATCAGCTGATCAGTAACCATGGTTACTAACCTGTTATCACCCATCATCTGATTATTCACCTGATATCATGAGAATTTGGCCTGTTAGGGGTACTTGGGGACTGGAGTTGAGAAACACTGCAGTATAGCATCTATATAGACTAATGTAATGGTGTATCCTGCATCGCATCCCTTTACAAAGCTTTGTTCCACTCTTAGCCCTAATACTACATGATACCCTCAGCTGGGGCATGTAAAGGTATCTTGCTTTCTTATTCGATACATTTATTTGGGTTGATTTACCTTTTTGCCATTTTTGGAAATAATGATCAAAGCATATAGTTATGTATGTTGCTGGAGCTGTGAGTACAAGACTCTCTTTTCATTGTTTAAAAAGTATGTTTATTGCCTGCAGTGGTCGGTAACATGATAATATAGTAAAAGGAATTCTAAAAACAATGGAGAGAGCTTTTATATTATTTATTATCATTTATTTCCAAACTACCAACACAATATTCAGCGATTTGATTTAATTTATATAAAGGTTTCTACATAATCACATGATACTAAACCCTAAAGTGTGTGAGATTCCCCACTGTAATGTGCTATTTCAAGATGTTTGAAGAATAGCAGAGCGTCAATTGACTTTCCAACAATACATTCCCTTGGTAAATAATAATGCATAACAGGTGTGTCTCTGCTTATCCTCCTTGACCTGTCTGCAGCTTTTGACACTGTTGACCACCCTCTTCTGCTCCAAACCCTCCAATCCTTCGGCATCTGTGACACAGCTCTCTCGTGGTTCTCTTCCTATCTGACCGTACATTTAGTGTAGCCTTCTCTGGAGCATCCTCTGCCCTGTTACCACTTTCTGTTGGGGTACCTCAAGGCTCTGTCCTTGGTCCCCTTCTCTTCTCAATCTACACGTCGTCACTAGGTTCCTTAATAAAGTCCCATGGGTTTCAATACCATTTGTATGCCGATGACACCCAAATCTACACCTCTGCACCAGACCTACCTCCTTCCTTACTAACCCGTGTCACTAACTGTCTTTCTCACATCTCATCTTAGATGCCCTCTCACTACCTTAAGCTAAATCTCTCCAAAACTGAACTCCTTATTTTTCCCCCTTCTTCCAATGTCTCCACCCCCAAAATTTCTATAACTGTTGATAATTCCATCATTACCCCTACCCCGCTCGCCCGATGTCTTGGGGTCACACTTGACTCAGATCTTTCCTTCACTCCTCACGTCCAGTCCTTGGCTAAAGCCTGCCGCTTCCACCTTAAAAACATTGCTAAAATTAGACATTTCCTTACACAAGATACAACCAAGATTTTAATCCACTCTCTCATCCTTTCCCACCTCGACTACTGCAATTCCGTCCTCTCTGGTCTACCTAGCTGCCGCATAGCTCCTTTACAATCCATTATGAATGCCTCTGCTAGGCTCATCTTCCTTACTCGTCGCTCTTCATCTGCTGCACCTCTCTGCCAATCCCTTCACTGGCTTCCTCTTGCCTCTAGGATTAAACATAAAATCCTCAACCTGACATATAAAGCTCTCAACTACACTGCTCCCCCTTACATCTCAGAACTTGTCTCTAGATACTCTCCCTCCCGTCCCCTTCGATCAGCTCAGGATCTCATCCTCTCCTCCTCTCTTGTTACTTCCTCACATTCACGTTTACAGGACTTCTCCAGACTGGCCCCCATCTTGTGGAATTCCCTGCCTCGCTCCATAAGACTCACCCCTAGTTTTAACAGCTTCAAGCACTCCCTAAAAACTCTACTATTCAGGGATGCATACAACCAACACTAACCTTTCCTAACGCCATTGCTTTCCCCTTGAACCCCTTAGATTGTAAGCCTATGGGCCCAGCTGTTTACAGATCGCTTCATAAGAGCCGACTACAACAGTGAATTTCTCGGCATGGCCCTCTACCCACTTGACCCCTACAAAAGCTATCCTGTACACATACCATACCCAGGAAGATTTGGTTAGATTTGGTCTAACGAATGATCTGTAAAGTGGCATAAGAACCTTGCTATTTCTGCTACTAAAACCTCTTCCAATGCAACCAAGCATTTGACTTGCCTTGCTGGCTGCACTGCGGCATTGTGTACCAAATTTTAAATCATCTGAAATAATAATTCCCAAATCCCTTTCTTCTTTAATTACAGTCAGTAATGTACCATTGAGACTATAATTGGCCTTTGGGTTTTTTGATCCTATATGCATAATTTTGCTCTTGGTAATATTAAATTTCAGATCCCATTTATTTGACCAGTTGTTACGGTTGCCTCCAGGCTGGCTGGAAGTTGGACCGTAGAAAAGGATGCTCTTAGCGCTCACCAAAGGAGCAGCAGCACCGTAGTCACTCTAACTGCTGCGTAGCCACCATAAGTAATGCAGACTCTATGAACCACCGCTGCTGGGCTGGTATCTCGCCGTCTGCTCTGCGCCCTGGACCTATGACCAGGCTCCAGTAGGTGAAGCTCTTCCTTCTGTAGCAATCCCTGTAGCTAAGGGAGTATGAAGAGCATAGCAATCCCTGTAGTGATTATAAGCTGTATCCTACAAACATGAGTCAAAGCTTCAAGTTAGAGGGTCAACATAGGTCTGTTGTGCTGGAGCACACAGCCTGCTTTTTATTGAGATTACATGCAAACAGGACACTCTCAGGGGGAGGCATAAAATCCCCCATCACACATTTGATATTAGATAGAGAGACACTCCCTTTGACAGGCCACAACATTACTTCAGCAGATAACATTTTACACACAATAAAACAATGCAGTCCACCTTATCACTACTAGAAGTCTGATTAGACAATGGGAAAGTTTATCACTAAACTTAATTAGAGCTGATCCCAGCAAACTTGTATTTAGAATAGCTTCTTGAAGCTGAACAAAGTTATCTCTGTAGTTCTGACCGAAGGGTCTGTCACATAGCACTTAATGGCACACAATGAAACTGAACCAAGTGGGAGAAAGCCAGGGACAAGTCATTTTACAGGTCTGGGGACAAAGTCTTAAAGGGGCATTGTTCACCAAAGTCACAATATGTCCCCAGACGGTTCTTAAAGGGCCATACACACCCAATAAAAGTCAATATGTCCTCAGGGGCACAATCTTCCAGGGGCCATAGTCATGTGGAAGGAGGCTGGCAAATAGGCTTCTCCAAAATCCAGAGAAGCAGGGCAATTTTCCATTTAAAGGGCCAGTTACAAACAGCAGTTTGTAACACCAGTCCTCTAGTTTATTAATATCACAGTTCATTTGATTAACTCCTCCTGGAACATCTACCCTGTTACAAATTTTTGTATCATCAGCAAACAAGCAAACCTTCCCCTTAAGCCCACTTCCAATATCACTTATGAACATGTTAAACAAAACAGGCCCAAGAACTGACCCTTGGGGAACACCACTAGTAACTGATGCCTCATTTGAATGTACTCCATTAATTGAAACCCTCTGTCGTCTATCTTTAAGCCAGCATTCTACCCATTTAAAAATCTTAGCATCTATTCCAAGACAATACATTTTGTGAATAAGTTTGTTGTGTGGGACGGTGTCAAATGCTTTGCTAAAGTCTAGATATGAAACATCTACGGCTCCTCCCTGGTCTATTATTTTAGTTACATGGTCAAAGAAATCAATTAGATTAGTCAGGCATGATCTTCCAGCAGTGAAACCATGCTGTCCTTTGTCTTCTAAGTTGTTTGTCTGAATGAAAGATACAAGTCTTTCCTTTAAAAGAGTTTCCATTAATTTCCCTGCAATTGAAGTCAAACTGACTGGCCTATAGTTAGCAGAATCCCATTGGCAATTTTCCAGTCTTTTGGAACAAATCCTGTTAGAAGTGACTGATTAAATAAATCAGCTAATGGAGTAGCTATTACGGATCGAAGTTCTCTTAGAACCCTTGGATGAATATTATCTGGACCCACAGACTTATTAACTTTTATTTTTGATAAAGCCTAAAAAGAAAAGTACTACTCACATTATTATTTACAGTAACATCCCTTAATAGAATCTCACTATCTTTACCATCTGTTGTAAAGACTGAACAAAAGTAATCATTTAAACAGTTTGTTATTTGTTTATCTTCTTCCACTACTCTATCCTCATTCTTGAGTCTAACTATCCCTCTGTTAGTTTTTCTCTTTTCACTGATATATCTAAAGAAGGTTTTGTCACCGTTTTTTACAGATTGTGCTATTTTCTCTTCTGCATCAGCTTTAGCCTTTCTGATTAACTGCTTTGTCATCTTTTGATGGGTTCTCCATTTTTCTTTATCCTCTTCTGAGCCAGTGAGTTTGAATTTTTTATAGACTGTCTTTTTTGTCTTAACTGCATGTGCTACTTCTCCTGAAAACCAGATTGGTTTTCTTTTTCTTTTACTTTTACAAACAAGCCTAAGTTTTGCAGTAAGAGGGGTGCGTTGCTAACTTGCACGTTATTCTCACCACTCACTTACCTACAGCGCTGGTATTACAGGTTTTCAGAAACCCGGCGTTATTAGGCAAGAAGTGAGCGTAGAGCAAACTTGTGCTCCCTACCGCACTCCAATACCAGCGCTGCTTAAGTCAGCGGTGAGCTGGTTGTACGTGCTGAGGGGAGAGTCTGCTGAGAAAAAGTCTAACACCTGCAATAAAGCAGCATAAAGCTCAGTAATGCAGCCCCATTGATTCCTATGGGGAAGCAAAATTTATGTTTACACCTAACACCCTAACATGAATCCCGAGTCTAAACACCCCTAATCTTACACTTATTAACCCCTAATCTGCCGCCCCCGACATCGCCTACACCTACATTACACTGATTAACCCCTAATCTGCCACTCCGGACATCGCCGCCACTATAATAAACATATTAATCCCTATACCGCCGCACTCCCACATCGCAAACACTAGTTAAATACTATTAACCCCTAATCTACTGCCCCTAACATTGCCACTACCTACCTACATTTATTAACCCCTAATCTGCTGCCCCCAACGTTGCCGCCACTATACTAAAGTTATTAACCCCTAACCCTAAGTCTAACCCTAACCCCCCTAACTTAAATATAATTAAAATAAATCTAAATAAAACTTACTATTAATAACTAAATAATTCCTATTTAAAACTAAATACAGTACTTACCTGTAAAATAAACCCTAAGCTAGATACAATATAACTAATTGTTACTTTGTATCTAGCTTAGGGTTTATTTTTATTTTACAGGCAAATTTGTATTTATTTTAACTAGGTAGAATAGTTACTAAATAGTTATTAACTACTTACTAACTAACTACCTAGCTAAAATAAATACAAATGTACCTATAAAATAAAACCTAACCTGCCTTACAATAAAACCTAACTTAACCCTACAATTAAATAAATTCCCTAAATTAAATACAATTAACTAAATTCAATACAATTAGCTAAATTACAAAAAAAAGACAACACTAAATTACAGAAAATAAAAAACAAATTACAAGATCTTTAAACTAATTACACCTAATCTAATAGCCCTATCAAAATAAAAAAAGCCCACCCAAAATAAAAAAAACCTAGCTTAAACTAAACTACCAATAGGTATTAAAAGGGACTTTTGTGGGGCATTCACCCAAAGAAATCAGCTCTTTTACCTGTCAAAAAAATACAACCAACCACCCCAACAGTAAAACCCACCATCCACACAACCAACCCCTCAAATAAAAGCCTAACTAAAAAAACCTAAACTCCCCATTGCCCTGAAAAGGGCATTTGGATGGGCATTGCCCTTAAAAGGGCATTTAGCTCTATTGCAGCCAAAACCCCTAATCTAAAAATAAAACCCACCCAATACACCCTTAAAAAATCCTAACACTAACCCCCGAAGATCCACTTACAGTTTTGAAGAGCCGACATCCATCCTCAACGAAGCCATAAATAATTTATTTTTTACAGAGTGTATCACATATAAATATGACTTTGTATTCTAATCAGGGGAGCAATAATATCAGTAATAGTCACAAATTATGAATACAGTACACATATCCATGATTTATAGATCATACTAAATATTTCACACTCATTGAATTTACAGTTGAGAACATAATGATACAATCAAATTTCTACCAGACCCAGAATCCAACAGGAGAGTCCATAAGAGAGTTTAACAAGGATGAGTTGTATTATGTTGATTTAGGCAAAAATGAGGCAATATGGGGCCTCCCACAGTTTGGAGATTACATTTGTGGTGCTGTAGAATGGAGTTTTACAGAACACTGCAATATTGAAACATAACCTGGATATTTATATATAGAGGTCAAACCATTCAGGAGCAACAGCATATGGCTTTTTACAAACCTTTCTAGTATACCAATATCAATACTGCTTTTTATAACACTGAGTAATCTACTGAATGTGACATAAATATTCACATTATATAAACATAGTAATATTTTGGTCTTACAAATGTTTATGAATTCTTTATTTAATTTACATTGATCTACTTTAAAAAAAATGTTTAATTAAAGGGACAGTCAACACCAGAATCTTTGTTGTTTAAAAAGATAGATAATCCCTTTATTACCCATTCCCCAGTTTTGCATAACCAACACTGTTATATTAATGCACATTTTACTTCTGTGACTAACTTGTATCTAAGTATTTTCTGACCTCCCCTAATCCCATGACTTTTAGTTATTTTGCATATAGTTGCCTTTTAGCCAATTAGTGCAGTGTCTGCCACTGGCCACGGGCGTGATCACAATGTTATCTATATGGCTGACATGTACTAGCTCTCCCCTGCTGTGAAAACTAAATAAAATAGAGGCGGCCTTCAAGTGCATAAAAATTATCATATGAGCCTTCCTAGGTTTGCTTTCAACTAGAATACAAAGAGAACAAAGCAAAATTTTGGATAAAAGTAAATTGGAAAGTTGTTTAAAATTAAATGCCCTATTTGAAAAATGAGAGATTTTTTTGGACTTGACTGTCCCTTTAATGATGATTCTTTCACATATGCTTTATAACACCACAAAGCCTCTAAACGTAAAGATACCTCTTGGTGCAGAAATGCTGCTTAGTTTTACTTATCAAATCCCATTCTTATCTATACAGTAGATCCTCCAGAAATCAACATTTACTGTACACAGAGAAGCCTCTTGTTCTGTGTGAGCCTAACATATGGATTTGTGAACTTACAAGTTTCAAGCTGCTGCTGCATGTGTCAGCGCGGGTCTTCTCACTAACGCGATGATCACATGACGTCCGACACTCACAACATGCACAAATCAGGAAGAAAGTTGTGCCCACTTCCTGCTTGTATTCCGGAGTTAACGCCAGCTGAATAGCATGCTAGAAGGGGTGCCGCAGTGCCGGTTGTGGGTGGTGATGAAACACGGGCTGGCTGGGTAGGTTGGGTTAGGTATAGCCGGATGTGGCCAGGTCCGGACCAGACCACATAAAACATTTAAACCCTTTTCTTTTATTCTGAATTATCTTAAAAGCTGCCTATGTCCAGTTTTTTTGAACACATAATACCGGGCAGTAACTTAAACTACTGGACTGTCCGGTAAAATACCGGACACCTGCCAACCCTAACCACAAAGCACACTAGTTTATATAGATGTTACACAGCCTGAAATTAATATATAATATAATATGTTTAACCTGCTGTCTTGGGGTTGCTGAGAACAATATATCAAGATATGCTGAGGACTTGCTAAAACACTATTGAAAGTGGGTGACATTTTATGAGATAAATAGTCATGTTTTTATCTTTGCAGGTGCAGTGATTGTGGGCAATAGATTAATAGACACATAAATGCTCCAGTAACTTTTGATTTTTGTTGTATGTTCTGTGAATTCCAGTTCCAGCACATGAAGAGTCTGATGCTAAGCAAAGCCTCAGTATATACGGGGGGGGGGGGGTATAAACATGTTTTATATTCCCTTATTTGATACCTGACCTCACACTGCTAAACTCAGTGTAACAGAATACAACGGAATCAGAAAAAGAAAACTGCAGAAAAAAACATACGGCAAGAAATTAGACTAATGCCACAGCGAGTACTGTACTGCACACAATATTAAAAGGGACATCAAACCCAAAATGTTATTTTATTAATGAAAAAAATGTAAATGAGTAAAAAATATATAAAAACTGGGTAGTGGTAGACAACTGCCAGTAAATAATATGGTGGGTACTAGTTAGTGGGGGAGGGTTAAAGAGCTTTTTTGGAGGTATCAGGGAGAGTAAGGGGGGAATCCTACACTGCTGAAAATTTAAAGAAAATGTAATTAATTTTAAAAAATAGCCCTAAAATTTCATACTGGCAGACTGCCTGCAAGCACAGAAGATGGTGGTGACCCATAGGGGTGAGGGATTGAAGTCAGCTGTCTAAGAGGGATCAGGGGATGGAAGGTATCAGCTCAGCTGGGAGGGTAATCTATACACTAAAGCCAAAATTAACCTTACAAGCTACCTGATTAACCCCTTCACTGCAAGGAATTTCAGAAGTGTGGTTGGCAGCTGAAATTAGCCGCCTTCTAAATACCAAAAAGCAATGGCAAAGACATGCATATCTGCTGTTTCTGAACAAAGGAGATCCCAAAGAAACTTTTACAACCATTTATGTTATGACTGCATACGCGGTATATAAATAATTTCAGTGAGATCCACAAAATTTGTGAAAAAGTAAATTTTTTAATATGATCACATTTGCAGGCGAAACAGTTGCATAAAATATACCAAAATGGGCCTTGATCAACACCTTTGATTGGCTACAATATATATATATATATATATATATATATAAATCCAAAAGAAAAAAAGTAGATGGCTCCAGCACTCTTTTATATAAGTGAAATAACCTTTATTAAGGTGACATAATGGACAGACAGCATGATTAAGGGTCTGCGTTACCTGAAAACGTCGCTGTCTGTTCATTATGTCACCTTAATAAAGGTTATTTCACTTTTATAAAACAGTGCTGGAGCCATCTACTTTTTTCCTTTTGGAAACCTGAAATTGCAATTTCTCATACATTTTAAACTCTGCAGCTGGTATAACAAGTAATTGAAAATACATTCATGGAAAAACAATTTTACAGTGTACTGTCCCTTTAAGTTTCTCATCACCTTCCTTTCTTTGAAACACATAATTAGCATAGGAAGAATACTTTTACAGAAAGTACCAAAATAAGCAAGCAAGGGTTACATTATTAACCCGTCAGCATCTGTATAGCAAAACACAACAATGCACCCTAGTTTATATAGATGTTACACAGCCTGAAATTAAAGGGACAGTCAACACCAGAATTGTGTTGTTTAAAAAAAGATATCACTTTATTAACCATTCCCCAGTTTTGCATAACCAACATAGTTATAATAATACACATTTTACCTCTGTAATTACCTTGTATTTATGCCTGCCTCTGCAAACTGCCCCCTTATTTCAGTTCTTTTGACAGACTTGCATTATAGCCAATCAGTGCTAATTCCTAGGTAACTTCACGTGAGTGAGCTCAATGTTATCTATAAGACACACACGAACTAATGCCCTCTAGTGGTCAAAATGCATTCAGATTAAAGGTGGCATTCAAGATCTAGGAAATTAGCATACGAGCCTAAATAGGTTTAGCTTTCAAATAAGAATACCAAGAGAACAAAATAAAATTGGTGATAAAAGTTCATTTGAAAGTTGTTTAAGTTTATTTTGGACTTGACTGTCCCTTTAAACAGTGACATTAAACCCCAATATGTTGACCTGCTAACTGATGTCTTGGGGCTGCTGAGAGCAATATATGCAGATATGTGTAGCATTTGTTTTTATGTTTTACTTTTGCTAAGACTCTATTGAAAGTTTCACAAGTAGGTGGCATTTTATGAGGTAACTATTCATGTTTTTATCTTTGCTACAGCAGTGATTTGGAGCAATAGGTTAAATGTACATAATAAAGCAGCATGGTTCTATTACCTAAATATTCTAAATGTCCAATTGTTTTGAAGGGCACAATCATTTTCTCAAAAAAAACATGTTAGAAACCACGTCTGCTTACACTTTAGGACAGAAATAGTCCCTTTTGCCATCACGCTAAAACGCTCAGCATTTAGTTTGATTGTCCAATCAGAAACTTCCTAATCTATCTGGGAGAACGCTCATGTTTGTTTACTCTTTGTTTTCTAGCAATTTGTTCATGAGGCTTGCTATAGTGATTTATAAAGTGTATATATCTGTTTATGTCAATGCAGGACTCAAAGGGTTAAAACACTCTCTGGATTCCTGGTAGGTTCTTCCAAAACTCTCTTAAAATAAACAGTGACCTATCCGCAGAGCAGACATTTTATCTCCGTTAATTGAAATAGCGCTTGTAGCCAGCACCTCAATACTGATTCTCTGATGTCCTCAAAGGAGCAGAAGAACTCAGCTCCTTTCTGTTATGTCCCCTCATACCAGAGGCAGCTGAGCTCTGCATTGGAAAGTCAGCATGGAGCTCAGCTGTCTCCTAGGCCATTGTTTCTCAACCACGGTCCTCAAGTACCCCCAACAGGCCAGGTTTTCATTATAGCTGAATCAGTGCACAGGTGAAATAATCATCTGATGGGTTAGTAGTAACTATGGTTACTAATCTGCTGATTATTTCATCTGTGCACTGGTTCCGCTATAATGAAAAACTGGCCTGTTAAGGCTACTTGAGGACCACGGTTGAGAAACACTGTCCTAGGCAACAAGCAGAAGCTGGGCAAATTAATGCACTGAATGCCGACTATGTGCGCATGAGCAGTGCACCTAGCAGTCGTGCGACTCCTACTGCTTATTGGATAGTTAAAGCTTACATTCATAGGGAAGTGGAAAGTTTCAGCATTTCAATAATAAATACATTAAAAACGAAATAAAATAAATAATAGATGACAATTAGGAAAATATACACTATTATACTAAGTTTTAAATGTTTGGCGTTTCAAAAATGACTAGAATGCCCCTTTAATAGACCCAGAACTACCACACTAAATCTGGATTTTTAGTATGTTCTGTGAATTCTAGTCCCAGCACATGAAAAGTCTGGGGCACGATCCGATATACGGCGCAGGTTTCGGCGCAAGCGTGGAAACCTGCGCCGCCCGTAGTTTCAGCTCGCAACTCAAGCTATCCCATATACGGCGCCGTCAGAGGCTAAAGTGCCGTAAGTCTCACAAACCAGCGATGTTCAGAAATCTGCGTAAGTACACATTTCTGGAGTCGCCAGTGACTTACGGCAGTTTAGAAACTGCCTTCGCCTACAAAACCTGACTAAGTTATTAAATCTCCCGTACCGTCTAACACGCCTCCTAAACATAGCCCGACACGTCTAACCCTCTATCCGCTATCCCCCCTCACTCTCCTAATAATAATAAACGTTTTAACCCCTAAACCGCCGCTCCCGGACCCCGCCACACCTAATAAAGTTATTAACCCCTAAACTGCCACTCCCGGACCCCGCCGCCACCTACATTATCTATATTACTCCCTAATGTGAGCCCCCTGCTCCGCCGCTACCTATTTTATCTATATTACCCCCTAATGTGAGCCCCTTACACCGCCGCTATCTATATTACCTACCCCCTAATGTGAGCCCCTTATACCGCCTCCATCTATATTACCTACCCCCTAATGTTAGCTCCTACCCCGCCGCCAGCTATATTAAAATTATTAACCCCTAATCTAATCCCCCTACCCCGCCGCCAGCTATATTAAATTAATTAACCTCTAATTTAATCCCCCTACACCGCCGCCAGCTATATTAAATTAATTAACTCCTAATTTAATCCCCCTACACCGCCGCCAGCTATATTAAATACATTAACCCCTAATCTAATCCCCCTAAAGTAATCACCTCTATTACCAGCCCTTAAAAGGGCCTTTTGCGTGACATTGCCCCAAAGTAACAGCTCTATTGCCAGCCCTTAAAAGGGCTTTTTGCGGGGCATGCCCCAAAGAAATCAGCTCTTTTACCAGCCCTTAAAAGGGCTTTTTGTGGGGCATTGTCACAAAGAAATCAACTCTTTTGCATCTAATCTAATCCCCCTACACCGCCGCCACCTATAATAAATGTATTACCCCCTAATCTAATCCCCCTACACCGCCGCCACCTATAATAAATGTATTAACCCCTAATCTAATCCCCCTACACCGCCGCCACCTTAATTAAATAGATTAACCCCTAATCTAATCCCCCTACACCGCCGCCAGCTATATTAACTATAGTAACCCTAATTATATTAGGGTTAATATAGTTAATATAGTTATTATATTATATATATATTAACTATATTAACCCTAATTATATTAGGGTTAATATAGTTAATATCGTTATTATATTATATATATATTAAGTATAATAACCCTATCTAACGCTAACATCCCTAACTAAATTCTTATTAAAATAAATCTAATTAATATTATTAATTAAAATATTCCTATTTAAATCTAAATACTTACCTATGAAATAAACCCTAAGATAGCTACAATATAATTAATAATTACATTGTAGCTATTTTAGGGTTTATATTTATTTTACAGGTAACTTGGTATTTATTTTAACTAGGTACAATAGCTATTAAATAGTTAATAACTATTTAATAGCTACCTAGTTAAAATAATTACCAATTTACCTGTAAAATAAATCCTAACCTAAGTTACAAATATACCTACACTATCAATAAATTAAATAAACTACAAATATCTAAACTAAACTACAATTAAATAAATTAAACTAAATTGCAAAAAAACCCCACTAAATTACAAAAAATAAAAAAAGATTACAAGAATTTTAAGCTAATTACACCTATTCTAAGCCCCCTAATAAAATAACAAAGCCCCCCAAAATAAAAACATTTCCCTACCCTAATCTAAATTACAAAAGTTAACAGCTCTGTTACCAGCCTTTAAAAGGGCCTTTTGTGGGGCATGCCCCAAAGAATTCAGCTCTTTTGCCTGTGCGGAGGAGTTGAAGACCGATGACCACGGAGCTGAAAACCGTCCATCTGGAACTGAAGACCGGCGATGCTGAAACTGAAGATCGGCAACGCTGGAACCGAAGACCTCTGGAACTGAAGACCGGAGCCGGAACATGGAGGATTTTCTTCATACGATCGCCGCCGTACACTGAATAGGAATTCAAGGTACGCGATTAAAAATGGCGTCCCATGAATTCCTATTGGCTGATTTGAGCCTTCAAATTCAAATCAGCCAATCGGATGCGAGCTATTGATTCTATTGGCTGATTTAAATAGTCAATAGAATAAGAGCAACTGTAATTCTATTGGCTGATTTGAAGAGGATCCTCCACGTTCCGGCTCTGGTCTTCAGTTCCAGAGGTCTTCGGTTCCAGTGTTGCCGATCTTCAGTTCCAGCATCGCCGGTCTTCAGTTCCAGATGGACGGTCTTCAGCTCCGCAGTCATCGGTCTTCAACTCCTCCACTCCGTGCCGGCTGGATCCTGGAAGAAGAAGAGGTCGCCGCCTGGAACAGGACCTTCTCCGCTGGTCTTCAGGACAGGGAAGGAGCACTTGGGGTTAGACTTAGGTTTTTTTAAGGGGGGATTGGGTGGGTTAGAATAGGGGTATGTGGGTGGTGGGTTGTAATGGGGGGGTGTTGCTTTTTTTTAAAGGCAAAAGAGCTGAATTCTTTGGGGCATGCCCCACAAAAGGCCCTTTTAAGGGCTGGTAATAGAGCTCTTAACTTTGTATTTTAGATTAGGGTAGGGAATTTTTTTTATTTTGGGGGGCTTTGTTATTTTATTAGGGGGCTTAGAATAGGTGTAATTAGCTTAAAATTCTTGTAATCTTTTTTTTATTTTTTGTAATTTAGTGTTGTTTTTTTTTGTAATTTAGTTTATTTAATTGTAGTTTAGTTTAAATATTTGTAGTTTATTTAATTTATTGATTGTGTAGGTGTATTTGTAACTTAGGTTAGGATTTATTTTACAGGTAAATTGGTAATTATTTTAACTAGGTAGCTATTAAATAGTTATTAACTATGGTAGCAAGTTTAGAGAACCTTTTAAACTAGGCAAAGGGGGGGGGTCAGTTAGAACACAATAGAACAGAGAGATCAGTCTGTGAATATGTCACTCCCTTAATATCACAAGGAAGGGATGACTTAAGAAATGTCACATTAGAAAGTATAGAGGAAAGCACACCAAGTAGCAGCAGAAAGCACATGAAAATTAAATGTATGACAACAAATGCAAGAAGCATGACAGGTAAAATGGGGGAGCTGACGCTCTTAGTTGCAGAAGAGGACTATGATGTTATCAGTATAACTGAAACTTGGTGGGATGATTCACATGACTGGGCAGTTAACTTAGAGGGGTATACATTATTTAGGAGGGACAGGAATAATAAAAGGGGTGGAGGAATCTGCATGTATATTAAACCTAACCTTAAACCTACAATAAGGGAAGATATTTATGATACAAGTGACAATGTAGAGACCCTGTGGGTTGAAATAAAGAGTGGGGGGAAAAATCCTAAAAAAATATTACTAGGAACATGCTACAAGCCTCCCAAAATTAGTGACCCGGAGGAAACTCAACTACTTATCCAAATAGGTAAGGCTGCTAATAACAGTGCTGTAATTATGGGAGATTTTAACTATCCTGATATAAACTGGGCCAATGAAACTAGTAATTCAGCTAAGGGGGATAGATTTTTAAATGTTCTCAGGGATAACTTCTTGTCACAATTAATAGAGGAGCCAACTAGGAGTAAAGCTATATTGGATTTAGTGCTATCAAACAATACAGATATAATATCAAACATAGAAGTTAAAGAACATTTGGGTAACAGTGATCATAACATGGTCACATTTGAAATCTCTTTTCATATGCAGTGTTTTAAAGGCTTAACTAAGACTTTTAATTTCAAGAAAGCAAAATTCAACGATTTAAGGAAATCATTAAATAATATAAATTGGGACAATGTATTTTCTAATAAAAATACAGAGGATAAATGGATAATATTTAAAAATGTGTTAAATAAATATACATATCAAAACATACCATATGGTTATAAAAATAAAAATAAAAAAACAAAGCCGTTATGGCTAAAAAAAATGTGTTAAGAGAAATTAGGAAAAAACGTAGGGCATTTAAATTATTAAAAGAAAATAGTACAGACTCAGCATACAATATTTATAAGGAATGTAACAAAGCATGCAAAAAAGCAATAAAATTAGCAAAAATTGAAAATGAAAAATTAAATGAAAAATTAAGTCTAACCCTAAAAGGTTCTTTAAGTACATAAATAGCAAAAAATCTAAGAAGGATAATATAGGTACATTAAAATGCGTGGAGGGTAGCATGATAAATAATGACAGGGAGAAGGCTGAGGTACTAAACCAGTTTTTTTCTTCAGTATACAAAAGAGAGGAACCATTGAATGATACTTTGGAACAGAATAGAACATGCCAGTCCATACCACTAACTGGGTTTTGTTTAGAGGATATCAGGAAAAAAATGGAAAATATTAAGGTAAATAAAACTCCAGGCCCAGATGGAATACACCCAAGGGTGTTAAGGGAATTTAGCACTGTTATAGACAAACCTTTACTCTTAATTTTTCAAGACTCATTATCCTCAGGCATGGTACCCCAGGATTGGCGTAAAGCTGATGTGGTGCCACTCTTCAAAAAGGGAAGCAGGGATGATCCAGGAAGCTATAGACCAGTTAGTCTGACATCAATAGTGGGGAAGATATTTGAAGGGATTATAAGGGATTATATTGATGAGCATATTCGTGTAAACAAGATAATGAGTTCTAATCAGCATGGCTTTAGGAGAAATAGATCATGTCAAACTAATCTAATTAGATTCTACGAGGAAGTAAGTAAAAATATAGATAAAGGGGAATCAGTTGATGTGATATACTTAGATTTTGCAAAGGCATTTGATACAGTGCCACATGAGAGATTAATGGACAAAATTAAGGGACTGGGAATAGCTGAAAATGTTAGCTCATGGATAAATAACTGGATAAAAGATAGGGAGCAATGAGTAGTAGTAAATGGATCATACTCAGATTGGACAAAGGTAATCAGTGGCGTCCCCCAGGGATCAGTACTGGGCCCTGTTCTTTTTAATATTTTTATAAATGACATGGAGCAAGGATTAAATAGCGACATCTCTATTTTTGCAGATGATACTAAGTTAAGTAAGGTCATTAGGTCAGAGCAGGATGAACTCTCTTTACAAAGGGATTTGCTAAAATTAGAACTATGGGCAAGTGAATGGAAAATTAGATTTAATACGGAAAAATGCAAGGTTCTACATTTTGGAAGTAAAAATAAGCAGGCAACGTATTTTTTAAATGGAACAAGACTTAGCCAAACACAGGAGGAAAGGGATTTGGGAGTAGTAATAGATAACAATCTAAAGATGGGTGCACAATGCAGGGCAGCGGCTTCAAAGGCGTATAAGATACTAGCATGTATTAAAAGAGGCATTGATTCAAGGGAGGAAAGCATAATTCTGTCATTATATAAAGCCCTGGTAAGACCTCACCTTGAGTTTGGAGTGCAGTTCTGGGGACCGATTGCTAAAAAAGATATTGCAGAACTAGAAAAAGTTCAGAGAAGGGCCACAAAGCTAATAAGGGGATTGGAGAAATTAACCTATGAGGAGAGGCTAGCCAAACTGGGTCTGTTTTCTTTAGAAAAAAGGCGCTTGAGAGGTGACATGATTACTTTATATAAATATATTCAAGGCCCATATACAGAGATGGCAGAAGCTCTGTTTATTCCAAGAAAATTGTTTCTGACAAGAGGTCATAATTTAAGGTTGGAGGAAAGGAGATTTAGCGGCCTAGTTATCAAGCCGTCAACCTCAAATACGCTGGAATTCTGCAGCGTATTTGTGGCGAGGCTGATTCGCCTTAGTTATCAAAGGCTAGAGACCGGCAAAAGTAGAATTTAGTGACGTAAGCTTCGATCCGCCGGACTCAGTCCGACACAGATCGATTCTTACGTCACTCCAGATGTTCCGCACACAAGTGCAGCACAATCTGACTACTTTTGCTAGTTATCAAAAAACTAGCAGGTACGCTCGGCACTTTTATGGCCCAGCGTACCTGGTTTTCAAACCGCCGCCCTGGAGGCGGCGGATCCCATAGGAATCAATGGGAGTCTGACCATAGCGAAAGTACAAGTTCGCTGCTGACAGACATCCCATTGATTCCTATGGGAGATGTCTACACCTAACACCCTAACATGTACCCCGAGTCTAAACACCCCTAATCTGCCCCCCCTATACCGCCGCAACTAAATAAAGTTATTACCCCCTAAACCGCCGCTCCTGGAGCCCACCGCCACTATAATAAATATGTTAACCCCTAAACCGCCGCTCCCGGAGCCCACGGCAAGCTACTCTATACATATTAACCCCTAAACCGCCGCTCCCTGACCCCGCCGCAACTATAATAAATGTATTAACCCCTAAACCGCCGCTCCCGGACCCTGCCGCAACCTATATTAAATTTATTAACCCCTAATCTGCCCCCCCTACACCGTCACCACCTATAATACATTTATTAACCCCTATCCTGCCCCCCACTACACCGCCGCCACTGTAATAAAATTATTAACCCCTAAACCTAAGTCTAACACTAACCCTAACACCCCTAACTTAAATATTAATTAAATAAATCTAAATAATATTTCTAGTATGAACTAAATTAATCCTATTTAAAACTAAACACTTACCTATAAAATAAACCCTAATATAGCTACAATATAAATAATAATTATATTGTAGCTATGTTAGGATTTATTTTTATTTTATAGGTAACTTTCAATTTATTTTAACCAGGTACAATAGCTATTAAATAGTTATTAACTATTTAATAGCTTACCTAGCTAAAATAAAGAGAAATTTACCTGTAAAATAAAAACTAACCAAAGTTACAATTACACCTAACACTACACTATCATTAAATAAATTATTCCTATTTAAAACTAAATACTTACCTGTAAAATAAACCCTAAGATAGCTACAATGTAATTAATAATTACATTGTAGCTATCTTAGGATTTATATTTATTTTACAGGCAACTTTGTATTTATTTTAGCTAGTTAGAATAGTTATTAAATAGTTATTAACTATTTAATAACTACCTAGCTAAAACAAATACAAAATTACCTGTAAAATAAATCCTAACCTAAGTTACAATTAAACCTAACACTACACTATCATTAAATAAATTAAATAAATTAAATACAAATAACTACAATTAAATACAATTACATAAACTAACTAAAGTACAAAAAATAAAAAAGCTAAGTTACAAAAAATAAAAAAATAGGTTACAAACATTTAAAAAATATTACAACAATTTTAAGCTAATTACACCTAATCTAAGCCCCCTAATAAAATAACAAAGCCCCCCAAAATAAAAAAAATCCCTACCCTATTCTACATTAAAAAAGTTCAAAGCTCTTTTACCTTACCAGCCCTTAAAAGGGCCTTTTGTGGGGCATGCCCCAAAGAATTCAGCTCTTTTGCCTGTAAAAGAAAAATACAACCCCCCCAACATTAAAACCCACCACCCACATACCCCTAATCTAACCCAAACCCCCCTTAAAATAACCTAACACTAATCCCCTGAAGATCATCCTACCTTTAGTCGTCTTCACTCAGCCGAGCCACCGATGGAACTGAAGAGGAGATCCGGAGCGGCAGAAGTGATCCTCCAAGGGGCGCTGAAGAAATCTTCCATCCGATGAAGTGATCCTCCAGGCGGCGCTGAAGAAGTCTTCTATCCGGGCGATGTCATCTTCCAAGCAGCGCTGAAGAAGTCTTCTATCCGGGCGATGTCATCTTCCAAGCGGGGTCTTCAATCTTCAATCTTCATCCTGCCGACGCGGAACATCCTTCTTTCCCGACGGACTACCGACGAATGAAGGCTCCTTTAAGGGACGTCATCCAAGATGGCGTCCCTTCAATTCCGATTGGCTGATAGGATTCTATCAGCCAATCGGAATTAAGGTAGGAAAAATCTGATTGGCTGATTGAATCAGCCAATCAGATTGAGCTTGCATTCTATTGGCTGATCGGATCAGCCAATAGAATGCGAGCTCAATCTGATTGGCTGATTGGATCAGCCAATCGGATTGAACTTCAATCTGATTGGCTGATTCAATCAGCCAATCAGATTTTTCCTACCTTAATTCCGATTGGCTGATAGAATCCTATCAGCCAATCGGAATTGAAGGGACCCCATCTTGGATGACGTCCCTTAAAGGAGCCTTCATTCGTCGGTAGTCCGTCGGGAAAGAAGGATGTTCCGCGTCGGCGGGATGAAGATTGAAGATTGAAGACCCCGCTTGGAAGATGACATCGCCCGGCTAGACTTCTTTAGCGCCGCTTGGAAGATGACATCGCCCGGATAGAAGACTTCTTCAGTGCCGCCTGGAGGATCACTTCATCGGATGGAAGATTTCTTCAGCGCCCCTTGGAGGATCACTTCTGCCGCTCCGGATCTCCTCTTGAGTTCCATCGGTGGCTCGGCTGAGTGAAGACGACTAAAGGTAGGATGATCTTCAGGGGATTAGTGTTAGGTTATTTTAAGGGGGGTTTGGGTTAGATTAGGGGTATGTGGGTGGTGGGTTTTAATGTTGGGGGGGTTGTATTTTTCTTTTACAGGCAAAAGAGCTGAATTCTTTGGGGCATGCCCCACAAAAGGCCCTTTTAAGGGCTAGTAAGGTAAAAGAGCTTTGAACTTTTTTAATGTAGAATAGGGTAGGGATTTTTTTTTATTTTGGGGGGCTTTGTTATTTTATTAGGGGGCTTAGATTAGGTGTAATTAGCTTAAAATTGTTGTAATATTTTTTAAATGTTTGTAACCTATTTTTTTTTTTGTAACTTAGCTTTTTTTATTTTTTGTACTTTAGTTAGTTTATGTAATTGTATTTAATTGTAGTTATTTGTATTTAATTTATTTAATGATAGTGTAGTGTTAGGTGTAATTGTAACTTAGGTTAGTTTTTATTTTATAGGTTAATTTCTCTTTATTTTAGCTAGGTAAGCTATTAAATAGTTAATAACTATTTAATAGCTATTGTACCTAGTTAAAATAAATTGAAAGATGCTTGTAAAATAAAAATAAATCCTTATTATTATTTATATTGTAGCTATATTAGGGTTTATTTTATAGGTAAGTATTTAGTTTTAAATAGGATTAATTTAGTTCATACTAGAAATATTATTTAGATTTATTTAATTAATATTTAAGTTAGGGGGGTGTTAGGGTTAGTGTTAGACTTAGGTTTAGGGGTTAATAATTTTATTACAGTGGCGGTGGTGTAGTGGGGGGCAGGATAGGGGTTAATAAATGTATTATAGGTGGCGACGGTGTAGGGGGGGCAGGATAGGGGTTAATAAATTTAATATAGGTTGCGGCAGGGTCCGGGAGCGGCGGTTTAGGGGTTAATACATATATTATAGTTGCGGCGGGGTCAGGGAGCGGCGGTTTAGGGTTTAAACTATTTATTTAGTTGCGGCGAGGTGCGGGATCAGCAGGATAGGGGTTAATATCTTTATTATAGAGGGCGACGGTATAGGGGGGGCAGGATAGGGGTTACTAGGTAGAATGTAGGTGGCGGCGGTGTTTAGGAGCGGCGGTTTAGGGGTTAATACATTTATAAGAGTTGCGGCGGGGTCTAGGAGCGGCGGTTTAGGGGTTACTAACTTTATTGAGTTGCGGGGGGCTCCGGGGGCGCCGGTATAGGGGGTAGAACAGTGTAGGTTAGTGTGGGTGCTTAGTGACAGGCTAGCAAGAAAGCTGTAAAAAAGCCGAAGAGCAGCGAGATCGGATGAGTGATAACTCTCACAATCCGCTGCTCATCGCCCCGTACTTGGTGCGTGGCTTTTTGACAGATTTTTTGATAACTTAGGCGAATTTTTGCAGGTCCGCGGCGGCGACGTGAGGCGAGCTTAGGCGGGCGTATTGAACCGGCGAAGGCAGGTAAAGTAGACACGTTGATAACTACCCCCCTTAATCTCCTGCAACGGAAACGTTTTTTCACTGTAAGAGCAATAAAATTGTGGAACTCATTACCAAAGGATGTAATGAATGCCAATACCATAGATACATTTAAAAATAGTCTGGATAAATTTTTGTATAGAAACAAAATTCATGGATATGATTGCTAGTATTAAATGGGTCACATTTTAATGGGGTTATTTAAGCTTAACTGGAGCTTTTTGAAAGTATTTTAGATTTGTATAAGTTGAACTCGATGGACTTCAGTCTTTTTTCAACCTTATCTACTATGTTACTATGTTACTATGTTAATAGCTATTGTACCTAGTTAAAATAAATACCAAGTTACCTGTAAAATAAAAATAAACACTAAAATAGCTACAATGTAATTATTAATTATATTGTAGCTATCTTAGGGTTTATTTACTAGGTAAGTATTTAGATTTAAATAGGAATATTTTAATTAATAATATTAATATTAATTAGATTTATTTTAATAAGAATTTAGTTAGGGATGTTAGAGTTAGATAGGGTTATTATACTTAATATATATATAATATAATAACGATATTAACCCTAATATAATTAGGGTTAATATAGTTAATATATATAATATAATAACTATATTAACTATATTAACCCTAATATAATTAGGGTTAATATAGTTAATATATATAATATAATAACTATATTAACTATATTAACCCTAATATAATTAGGGTTAATATAGTTAATATAGCTGGCGGCGGTGTAGGGGGATTAGATTAGGGGTTAATCTATTTAATATAGGTGGCAGCTGTGTAGGGGGATTAGATTAAGGGTTAATCTATTTAATATAGGTGGCAGCGGTGTAGGGGGATTAGATTAGGGGTTAATCTATTTAATATAAGTGGCGGTGGTATAGGGGGATTAGATTAGGGGGTAATACATTTATTATAGGTGGCGGCGGTGTAGGGGGATTTAGATTATAGGCAAAAGAGCTGATTTATTTGTGACAATGCCCCGCCAAAAGCCCTTTTAAGGGCTGGTAAAAGAGCTGATTTCTTTGGGGCATGCCCCGCAAAAAGCCCTTTTAAGGGCTAGCAATAGAGCTGTTACTTTGGGGCAATGTCACGCAAAAGGCCCTTTTAAGGGCTGGTAATAGAGGTGATTACTTTAGGGGGATTAGATTAGGGGTTAATGTATTTAATATAGCTGGCGGTGGTGTAGGGGGATTAGATTAGGGGTTAATTAATTTAATATAGCTGGCGGCGGTATAGGGGGATTAAATTAGGGGTTAATTAATTTAATATAGCTGGCCGCGGTGTAGGGGGATTAGATTAGGGGTTAATACATTTAATATAGCTGGCGGCGGGGTAGGGGGATTAGATTAGGGGTTAATAATTTTAATATAGCTGGCGGCGGGGTAGGAGCTCACATTAGGGGGTAGTTTAATGTAGCTGGTGGCGGTGTAAGGGGCTCACATTAGGGGGTAGTTTAATATAGCTGGCGGCGGGGTATGAGCTCACATTAGGGGGTTTGTAATGTAGCTGGTGACGGTGTAGGGGGATCACATTAGGGGGTTATACTTTTAATGTAGGTGGTGGCGGGGTCCGGGAGCGGCGGTTTAGGGGTTAAACACTTTATTAGGGATTGCGGCGGGGGATCGCGGTTGACAGGTAGATAGACATTGTGCATGCGTTAGGTGTTAGGTTTTATTTGGCAGCTAGTTTAGGGAGTTACAGGGCTCCAATAGACAGCTTAAGGCTTACTACGGCTGCATTTTGTGGCGAGGTGAAAATGGAGTAAGATTTCTCCATTTTCGCCACGTAAGTCCTTACGCTGTATATTGGATACCAAACTGCGCGGGTTTGGTATACCTGCCTATGGCCCAAAAAACTACGGGTGAAGGCAGAAATATACGAGCGTAACTTCTAGGTTACGCCGTATATAGGATACCAAACCCGCCCAAATTTTGGTGTCGCCGGCTTCTGTGGGCGACGCTGTACATCGGATCGAGGCCCTGATGTGTTAAGCACCTGCTAAGCAAAGCCTCAGTATATACATGGGGGAAATTAAACATGTTCCAAATTGTACAACACTATTGAGATGCCTTGCTTCATCACCCCTTGCCTTACCTGACACCTGGCCTCACACTGCTAAACTTCAGTGTAACAGAAGACAACGGATAAAGAAAACTACAAAAAAAAAATGTACTGTAAGCAACGAGACTAATGCCACAGCGCCCTCTATGATGGGCGTACTGCACTGCACACAATATTCATAAACTATATTATACAGTCCGACTGAATTGAACAAGAGACAAGCTTAAAAGGCAGCAACAGGAAAAAATGGACTGTCCCAGAAAAAAACAGGATAGTTGACAAATGATTGAATTGAAAGTGATGCAGCATAACTGTAAAACGCTGACAAGAAAATATCACCTGAACATCTCTATGTAAAAAGGAAGATATTTTACCTCACAATTTCCTCAGCTCACCAGAGTAAGTGCTGTGTAAAAAGTTATCTTTAAGTTATTGCCCACCTGCAGGTAAATAAAAAAAAAAGGAAGAAATGAACAGCAGCCAAACAGCATCAGCGCTGCTGAGGTCATGAACTCTTTTACTGTGATCTCATGAGATTTCACTTAACTCTCATGAGATTTCATAGTAAACTTTCTGAAACTGAATACATTAAATAACATGAGTGTGTATGAGTCACACTCCCTTACAGATCCCAGGACAGACATACTTACTGGCTGCTTAAAGTCCTTTACAATAAGGTGTGAATACTTAGGACATTTTGAGGTAAAATATATTTTTTACATAGAGATGTTCAGGTGATATTTTCTAGTCAGCTTTTTACTGCTATGCTGCACCATTTTCAAGTGTTTAAACATTTGGGTATCATGTCCCTTTTATATGAATATGATATTATTAGCATAACTTAAAGCTGCTGGGATGATTCACATGACTGGTCAGTTAACTTAAAGGGTTATACCTTATTTAGGAGGGATAGGGGTAATAAAAGGGGAGGAGGAATTTGCATGTATATTAGTACCGACCTTAAAGGGACATAATACTCATATGTTAAATCACTTGAAACTGATGCAGTATAACTGTAAAAAGCTGACAGGAAAATATCACCTGCACATTTCTATGTAAAAAGGAAGATATTTTACCTCACAATTTCCTCAGCTCAGCAGATAAGTTCTGTGTAAAAAGTTATACTTCAGCTGTTGCTCAGCTGCAGGTAAAAAAAAAAAAAAGAAAAGAAATGAACAGCAGCCAATCAGCATCAGCAGTGCTGAGGTCATGAACTTTTTTACTGTGATCTCATGAGATTTGACTTAACTCTCATGAGATTTCATAGTAAACTTCCTTAAACTGAATAGGGAAATAAGATGAGTGTGCACGTAAGCTCACTCCCTTAGCTGTCCCGGGACAGACATTCTGATTTGTTGCTTAGAAGTCCTTTACAATGGGATGTGGCTACTGAGGAAGTTTTGAGGTAAAATATCTTTCTTTTTTACATAGAGATGTTCAGGTGATATTTTCTAGTCAGCTTTTTACAGCTATGCTGCATCACTTCCAAGTGTTTCAACATTTGGGTATCATGGCCCTTTAAACCTACAATAAGGAAAGATACAGGTAAAAACCCCTTTATCCAAACTGTTTGGGACCGAAAAAGGTTTGGATTTCAGAATAGTTTGGATTTTGAAATATTTGCATCTGTAACATGGGAGAGATGCAATATTTACATGTCATAATACAGCTTATACCTGTAACCTAAAGGTAGTTTTATATAATTTTTTAAAACTTTTGCATACATAATACCCTCAGAAAGTTAGTACAGTACTGTAATCAGAAAGGTAATACTTGTTCTTTAAAAAAGACTATTATTTGCATTTTAGAACACAAAACCAAACCAAATACACAGGAAGAGAAGCTTGTAACTTACAAACTGGGTGAAAATTGTAATTTCTTTCCTAAGATATGGAGAGTCCACAATGTCATCAATTACTAGTGGGAATATCACTCCTGGCCAGCAGGAGGAGGCAAAGCACACCACAGCAAAGCTGTTAAATGTCACTCCCCTACCCATAATCCCCAGTCAGTCATTCTCTTTGCCTCTGTCAATGGACGGCCAGATTGCAGGTAAGTGCCTTTTGTCTTCTAGGTATTGGAGACTGTGCACTTAATAAGGTTGACTGCAACATTATGTGGGACATACGTATCCTTTATAAGGATATTGTCAGGCAGGGAGCAGTCACTTAAATGTTTATTACTTTTATTTGGTTTAAATGATAAACCTTTTCTTTTATTGTGGGTTAAGCTAAGCAAGCTATTTGTTATATCAGATATAGCGCAATTTGTGCTTATAGTGTCAGACTAGTCTCACACAAGTTATACCGGTGTGCTCTACGTTGTGGAGATTCTCGTTAAAACTCTGTTGTTGATAATGTTTTATGTGCTTAGAGACTTTTCTCATCAGATGGGCTGAACAATGTTTTTTTTCTAGGATTCTGTATGTTAATAACTTATGGTACTGCTCTGTTGAGGTTCGCAATTTGGGACCATGCTCTCTAGGTAGCCACCGGTCTTCCGCTATTACAAATAGCGTGGTGAGAAGGACGCTGGAATATTTGTTGTTTGCTTAGAAGCACGCACTTGTGTGTGGCGCAGTTTCTCATTGGCGGGTCACGTGACACGCTTCTCCGTCTTAGTCTGAGACTTGTTCAGCTAGCGGAGTGGCGGCTTCTCTGAATAATTTTCAGCACACGATCGGCAGGAGAGCTCTGCCGTGTTTCCTTGGCTATATGTGTTCCTCAAGTCGAGTGTTTTTTCTCTAACCTGTTACAAATAAATTCTTTTTCGATCAGTTTAAAGTGACAGTACATAAGGTTTAAATGTAGGGACATTTATTTGTCTGTTTACCTAGCTTAGTACTAGACTTTTTCGCAGAGAAGCCCTTTTAGTGTTCTGTTTAAAGTGACAGTACATAACATATTTACATTTACATATTTACATATTAAAATATTAAAATAAAATAATTATAATTTTCTCCTTTATTTTTGATCTAAGGACATGGAAGATCTGTGGGGGGTTTTTTGTTTGTTTTTTTATGTTTGTTATGTATTGAGTTTTAAATTGTTCACTTTTGCAGTTCTGTGCTGCTTGCTTAGCTAGAACTTTCTCAGGTAGAGATAGATTGTTGCCGCTGAACCCGATGTCTCTCAGGATGATGCTGTTCAGGCAAATGCCACAGCCTTCTCCTTATACGTCCCAAGCCTCAAGGGTGTCACGTGCAGTGCCCTGCGGTTCCTCTCAATCTCCTGGAGTAGTTTATTTGCTGGCAGAAATTGATGTACAGGTATCTTCTGTGGTATCTGCGGCATTATCTGTTTATTTCTATGTTAAAGACAAAAAGCAAGAGGAAACTTAGAGATTCAGATAGTAAGGGTTCTGTTCCATCTGCTGCTACACAGGTGGTCCTCCTTCATAAGTCTGATGAGGAGAATACGTCGGTAGCTTCTGAGGGTGGATTCTCAGATTTGGACAGTATAATCATCTGATGCTGAAAAAGTATCCTTCAGATTTTAGCTTGAACACCTTCTGTATTGTTAAAGGAGGTTTTGGCTACTTTGGACGACTACGATACTCTTGTCGTTGTCAACCCTGGGAAGTATAGTAAATCTAATAAATTCTATGATATTCCTTCCTTAATGAACATGTTTTTAGACCGTGTAACAGTGATGATTCACAAGAATGGGAGAAACCAGGGATTTTTCTCTTGTATCCCATCTTTAAAAAGATGCTTACTGTTGCTGACTCTATTAAAGATAGGGTGCACGTGCCTTAAAGGGACATGAAACCCAACATTTTTCTTTCATGATTCAGATAGAGAATACAATTTCAAACAACTTTCCAATTTACTTCTATTATTTAATTTGCTTCTTTCTCTTGTTATCCTTTGCCGAAATGTTTATCTAGGAAAGTTCATGTGCAGCAGAGAACCTAGGTTCTAGCTGTTGATTAGTGGCTGCATATATAAACTGATTCTCATTGGCTCACCCATGTGTTCAGTTAGAAACCAGTAGTGCACAGCTGCTCCTTCAACAAATTATACCAAGAGAATAAAACAGATTAGATAATAGAAGTAAATTAGAAAGTTGTTTAAAATTGTATTCTCTATCTGAATCATGAAATAATTTTTTTGGGTTTCATGTCCCTTTAAGTAGATGGAGCCTTTTCTACTCTGGCTAAGATAAATATGATCCCTATAGAGTATAGCTGCTCTTTTACGGATCCCAGGGACAAGTTGCTGGAGGCTTATTTGATGAAGACGTATGTTAAATTCAAGATCTCCAATGGCAACCTGCAGTTTGTATTGCCACTGTTTCAAGTGTGGCATCTTATTGGTGCACGCCTTGTCTTATTCAATTTTTAAGAGACTCCTTTGGAGGAGTTCCAAGACAGAATTCCGGCTCTCAGGCTAGTCAATTCCTTTATTTCTGATGCTTCCATGCAAGTTTAATCTGGGTGCTGCTTGAATAGAATTGTGGCTAATTAAGCAGTTTAGTAACTGAGAGTTACAGGTTTGATTCCCTATACTGGTAGAGCAAAATTATTTAAGAGCCAAGATATCTGGCTTTGCTGTGCTAACCCGTAGGGTGTTGTGGCTAAGATCTTGGTCAGTGGGTATTACCCCTAAGTCCAAGCTTCTGGCGCTTCCTTACAAGGGTTTGAGCTTGTTTAGATAAAACAGTATATGATAGTGATTGCCTATTCAGTCGGGCAGAACTATGCTCACCTTAAAAAACTATCCCAACGGTTTTGTGTACAATAGGTCAAAAAAATAGGTGGCGCAAGTGAATGCTGTTCTGACTAATAATGGTGTAAAATGTATTTCAGATTCCTTGTGTGTCTGATAATGTTCTCACCTTACATAGGCTGTATTGAAATTTCAAGTGTAAATGGTGTCTCTCCAGGACAATAAAGCTTCTAGATTCAAATTCTATAGTTTAAATATATATATATTTATTGAATAAAAGATTCTTGTTTATTAAATGAACGATTCTTATATATGAGATCAAAATAATGATGATCTATTCACAAGTGATAATCAGTTGACAATTTAAAACATTTGGTAAAATATAAAATATGATAGTACAATATTAAAAACACCGGTGTTCTTCATAAACAAAAAACTATAAAAACTCAAATTGAGATAATATAAGCAAGCAGGTGTACTCAGAAGATAAAACCAAAAAATAAACAGAGGAGACTCATGTACCTCTAAGCGTATGACTATCAAAAAACATATATAAATGCATATATGAGTATATGAACCATATGTCTGGTATCCGTTAAACTAGCGTATATATATACTTCACAGATGTATAAGGGTTAAGCAAATATTATACAGTTCCTTATTGCTTAATGTTCTGGCAAAACATGGGGTGGTTATCCTTCCGTCAAAAATATATTTGAGCCAATGTATATTGAAACAAGTGTGGCAAAATGTAGCCAGTAATATGTAGCTGCAGTGTTATTTCTTAGATTTCAGCGTCTCTGTTTTTTAATCAGAGGTAGGTTTACATACGGTTTTTAGCTTGGTGTAGCGATTCCTTCCTTAAAAACAGTGCACTGTTGACGTCTTCCCTCTGCTGTGCAGAAAAAGCCGGTGGAGTACTAAGTCCCTTAGCCTCCGTTTACCAGCTGTGTTGGTAGTTGTTTCCTTAGATTCGTTGTTTACCCAGTAATGGGCCTTGATGGTATTCTTATGAGCTCCGGTCACAACTTGCTTCTTTCTTTGTGAGTGTATAACCCAGACTCGGTCTTTATTTTCACCGGTCTCCTTGCTGTTATCACAGCTGACAAAGTTCTCCTCTGGAGCTGAGTTGTTTTGGCTCACTTCTTAATTTCAAGTGATCAGGTTTCTACGCGTTTCGGCGTTCTGCCTTTCTCAAGATACCTGATTGAACCACCTGTAGCCTTTTTATCTGGATCTCCCATGTTCCATCTCTTCAGCTTAACCCTTAATGTTTCTGTTTCTTGTGGATTCGTTTAGAGTTTTACTGTAATCTTAGTTCTTCCACTGTCCTTTGTGAAAGGTTTTCTTAAAATAATTATATTTTTTATTTAAATCCTCAGGTTCATTTTCTCCATATTAGACATCACATAAACAGTAATATTTGGTTCATATATTTCGAGTTCATATTTACAGATATTCTACATTCTTTTTTATGTGCCTAATTCAACTTGATATATGGAAACTTACTATAAAAATATGTTATTATAATATTATAGTAATAATAGTATATATATATATATTCCAGAAAATTAATACAATTAATTTATAAAGTTTGTGTGAATATGTAAATGTTCAATTAGCTAATTTTTGTGATTCTAAATCAGATATTAATTCTATATAGAGTATACTTATACAGTCCTGTATTCTTGTTATACTTGTGTAGTGGGGTATTTCATCATCTCATATATAGGTGTTATTTATACATAAGTGTTGTTTATCCAGGTTGTAGAAAAGATACTGGAAGTGCTTATGATACACAAATCTTTAATAGTTATCTAGAAACATATATTGTTTTATTAACATCCGTGGTCACCTATAATCAATGACTCTTGTTTTTATATTCCTGCCATATGTTGTCACCTCATTTCCTACTATATTCTTTACCTCGATATAAGTTATGTGTGTGTTTGTATCTTACTAATGGAGAGTTGTATTCATATAGCGTATTACTTTATATACAAGGAAGTATTGATTGTATTATAAGTCTATATTATAGAATTAAGGTCTAGTTCACTATTTAATCCCTTAGGGAATAAGGTCCCCATTCTAAAGATAATTTCAGCTTCTTTATGGAGTAACTTTCTCTCCATGTTCCCTCCTCTATTGTCTTCTCTTACTAGTTTAATGCCCCAATATTTTAGTTCTTTTGGATTGCTATTATGATGTTCCTTAAAGTGTACATACAGTCTTGTATTTTCTTTGCCCTGCTCTATGCACCAAATGTGTTCTCTAATTCGCTCTCTGAGACTTCTGCTCGTTTGTCCCAGGTATTGTAATTTGCACGAACACTGTAATATGTATATGACATTATTGTCTGTGCATCTTATTATGTCATTTATTTTAAAATTCATGTTGTTACTTGTTGAAATTATTTGATTCGTTTTATGGCTAAATTGGCAAGACTTACAATCATAACAGGGAAAGAAACCTGTTAGTCGCTCCCCTTTTAGATTCACTATGTTGTTGGTAGTTTTACATTTATATTCACTTGGTGAAAGTATGTTCTTAAGGTTTGTTGCTTTTCTATATATTATATCTGGTGTTGGTTTAAGTTGTTTTCCAATAACTGGGTCACTTCTGGCCAAATGCCAGTGTTTCTTAATGATATTTTGTACTTGTTTATATTGTGCTGAATATGTTGTTATAAAGGGTATTTTTAACATGTTGAAGTCAGTCTCTTCGGTTTGATTTAGTTTTTTATCTTCTAGTAGTGTTTCTCTCTTTATTTCTCTAACTATGTTTTTTGTATTAATGATTTGTATTTCATTATATCCTTTTTCTACAAACCTGTCCTGTATAGTCAGTGCTTGTCTGTCAAAGTCTGCTATGTCGCTACAGTTACGTCTAATACGTGAAAACTGTCCTTTCGGTATGTTTTTTTTCCACTTTATGTGGTGACTACTGTTGCGTTCAATATAGTTGTTAGCATCGATTTTTTTAAAAAATGTAGTGGTGTTGATTTTATTGTCAGTGATAGATACCTCAATGTCTAGAAAGCTGATGTGTTCCTTACTGCATTCATGGCTAAATAAAAGTCCCAAGTTATTACTGTTAAGATCTTCCATGAATAGTAAAAATAGTTCCTGGTCCCCCTCCCAGATGATAAAGACGTCATCTATAAAACGTTTAAAGAGCACGAGATTCGCACCCCAAGGAGTAGAGTTTATAAAATTCTCCTCAAATTTTCCCACGAATAAATTCGCGTAGCTGGGTGCGAATCTCGTGCCCATTGCAGTGCCTCTTTGTTGGAGGTAATACTTTCCATCAAATTTAAAATAGTTATTCTGTAAAATAAAAGCCATACAATCTAAAATAAATTTTTGTTGAATGGGATTCATATCTTTATCTTGTTTTAGATACATTTCTGTAGCTTCTAGCCCATGTGTGTGTTCAATACAGGTGTAAAGTGAGCTTACATCGCACGTAGCCATTAAGTAATTGTCCTTCCATTTTATGTCTTTAATGATATTGAGAAAATGTTTGGTGTCTTTTAAATAAGAGGATATGTTCTTTACATGTTTCTGCAGAAAAAAGTCAACATACTGTGAGAGGTTGGAAGTTAACGAATCAATGCCCGATATGATGGGGCGTCCTGGTGGATTTGATATATCTTTATGTACTTTTGGCAAAAAAATAGAACACAGGTGTTCTGGGGTATTCTGTGTTAAGGAATTTGAATTCTTGGGTGTTAATTATTCCTTTAGTTTTTGCCTCTATCAGCATGTTGTCGAGATTATTTTTCATTCTATTTATAGGGTTATTGACAAGTTTCTTATATGTCACTGTATCTCCTAATAGTCTATATGCTTCTGTCAGATATTTACTTGTATCCATAATTACGACCCCTCCCCCTTTGTCTGCTTGTTTTATAATGATGTTTTTATTCTCTTTAAGTCCTTTGAGGGTTTGTTTTTCTTTTTTGGTCATATTCCACTTCATGTCTTTATTAGTGTCTATTTTATCTATATCTTCTTTCACTTTCCTTTCAAACATCTCTATTGCGCTCCCTTTTTCATGAGTTGGAAAGAAGTTGGATTTTTGTTTTAAATTAGTATGTATATATGTGGGGTCTTCATTAGCATAATTCATTATTGGATTTTTCATGAAATATTTTTTCAGGGTTAATTTCCTAGTTAGTTGGTTCACATTAATTAGAGTTTCAAACTTATTAAGTTTGTTTGCCGGAGCAAATGATAATCCTTTGCTTAATATGGATGTTTCTTCTTGACTTAATGTTATTTTACTCAGGTTGAAAATACCTCTTGTTTTTACTTTGATTTCTTGGTTGCCTTTTTTGCGCTTTCTAATCCCTCTTCCTCTACCTCCTCTAGTCTTCGTTTTCCCTTTGGAGGGTCGTGTGACTGAATTGGTCCCTCCTCTAAAAAAGATTTTCATGTGCCTACTTTTGTTTGTGTTGATGTTTCACCAGTGTTATTTTCTTCTGTTAGTGAACTAAATCTATTCTGTGTCTTAACTTCCCATTTGTTAGGTGTTTGTCTCTTTTCTGTGTGTGATTTATAATTACTATCTTTTTGTAACTGTTTGTGTCTTTGTGGATCTCTATTATGTTGTGGAGTGTGCTGATCCTCATTGCTATAGTAGGGATCTTTCCATTCGTTATGTGCTGATCTATTAGTTACGTGATAATGTGACTCCCTTCCTTGTGTATTCCAATGTCTACTCCCATAATATGTGTTGTAGTGTCTATTTTTCTCAAAGTGATTATCTTGTCTTCTCTCTCTTTCTTCATGGTTTCTCCCATAGTGGTAATTTTCATTATCGTGAAATTCTCTCCTATTCCTAGTGTCATTATATCTATCATCATAATCTCTATTCCTATCCCAATCGTTCCTAAATCTCCTTCTTCCTCTATTATGATATGTTTCATCTGTATACCAATTCCGTCTGTCATTATCGTTTGTGTAACCCTTTCTGTTTCCATGTCTCATTTCTCTCTGATAATTTTCATTTTTGTTTTTATATTGCTCGTCATGTTTCCTATCTTTAAATCTGTCAATTGTATTTATGTTGATTGTAGAATTATCATTGTATTTGTTGTGATCTTTCAAATTTAGATTCTTATTGGGATTTGTGGATATGGTGTTTTCCTCTAGTGTGGCTTTTTTACTAAATATGTGTGCGCTGTTAGAATTTACATCTGTAATATCATCTTCATCTGAATTCCCATTTTTATTATAGTCTTCTAGATCGCGTCTAAATTTTTTCCATTTAATTTCTAATACCCCTAACTTTAAATCTTCCAGGTTTTTTATAATCTCCTGTTGTCTCAGGTTAGATGTCTCTTTAAGTTTAATTCCCTCTAATTTATTTTTACTTTCTTGGATCTTTTCTCCTATTTCTACTATAGAAATATTCCTTGCTTTAATAATAATGTTAATCAGTCCTATGGAGGCTGTTTCGAGTGTATCATACCACTCTTTATTTAGTTCTTCATTAAGTTTGAATGTACAATCTTTTTTTAAACGTAGGCCTCTAGGGACCATTTTTTCATTATTGTATTTATTTAGAAATGCTATTTCTAATTTTTGTTTGATTTCTTTAATCAAAATGTTTTCTAGGTCATCTAGAATTTCTGTTTCGTCGATTTTATTCATTCTAGTCGGTGTGTGTGTAGGATTTAATACATTAAGCCTAGTGTCAATGTCTTCCAGAATGTTATTCCTCATATTAAAAATATCCATTTTCTGATTCTGTATATATACCACTATCCAACTGTATGACAATCAAGGGATGGCAAAAGATAAAACAGTATATGATAGTGATTGCCTATTCAGTCGGGCAGAACTATGCTCACCTTAAAAAACTATCCCAACGGTTTTGTGTACAATAGGTCAAAAAAATAGGTGGCGCAAGTGAATGCTGTTCTGACTAATAATGGTGTAAAATGTATTTCAGATTCCTTGTGTGTCTGATAATGTTCTCACCTTACATAGGCTGTATTGAAATTTCAAGTGTAAATGGTGTCTCTCCAGGACAATAAAGCTTCTAGATTCAAATTCTATAGTTTAAATATATATATATTTATTGAATAAAAGATTCTTGTTTATTAAATGAACGATTCTTATATATGAGATCAAAATAATGATGATCTATTCACAAGTGATAATCAGTTGACAATTTAAAACATTTGGTAAAATATAAAATATGATAGTACAATATTAAAAACACCGGTGTTCTTCATAAACAAAAAACTATAAAAACTCAAATTGAGATAATATAAGCAAGCAGGTGTACTCAGAAGATAAAACCAAAAAATAAACAGAGGAGACTCATGTACCTCTAAGCGTATGACTATCAAAAAACATATATAAATGCATATATGAGTATATGAACCATATGTCTGGTATCCGTTAAACTAGCGTATATATATACTTCACAGATGTATAAGGGTTAAGCAAATATTATACAGTTCCTTATTGCTTAATGTTCTGGCAAAACATGGGGTGGTTATCCTTCCGTCAAAAATATATTTGAGCCAATGTATATTGAAACAAGTGTGGCAAAATGTAGCCAGTAATATGTAGCTGCAGTGTTATTTCTTAGATTTCAGCGTCTCTGTTTTTTAATCAGAGGTAGGTTTACATACGGTTTTTAGCTTGGTGTAGCGATTCCTTCCTTAAAAACAGTGCACTGTTGACGTCTTCCCTCTGCTGTGCAGAAAAAGCCGGTGGAGTACTAAGTCCCTTAGCCTCCGTTTACCAGCTGTGTTGGTAGTTGTTTCCTTAGATTCGTTGTTTACCCAGTAATGGGCCTTGATGGTATTCTTATGAGCTCCGGTCACAACTTGCTTCTTTCTTTGTGAGTGTATAACCCAGACTCGGTCTTTATTTTCACCGGTCTCCTTGCTGTTATCACAGCTGACAAAGTTCTCCTCTGGAGCTGAGTTGTTTTGGCTCACTTCTTAATTTCAAGTGATCAGGTTTCTACGCGTTTCGGCGTTCTGCCTTTCTCAAGATACCTGATTGAACCACCTGTAGCCTTTTTATCTGGATCTCCCATGTTCCATCTCTTCAGCTTAACCCTAGAAGCTAGAAGCTACAGAAATGTATCTAAAACAAGATAAAGATATGAATCCCATTCAACAAAAATTTATTTTAGATTGTATGGCTTTTATTTTACAGAATAACTATTTTAAATTTGATGGAAAGTATTACCTCCAACAAAGAGGCACTGCAATGGGCACGAGATTCGCACCCAGCTACGCGAATTTATTCGTGGGAAAATTTGAGGAGAATTTTATAAACTCTACTCCTTGGGGTGCGAATCTCGTGCTCTTTAAACGTTTTATAGATGACGTCTTTATCATCTGGGAGGGGGACCAGGAACTATTTTTACTATTCATGGAAGATCTTAACAGTAATAACTTGGGACTTTTATTTAGCCATGAATGCAGTAAGGAACACATCAGCTTTCTAGACATTGAGGTATCTATCACTGACAATAAAATCAACACCACTACATTTTTTAAAAAAATCGATGCTAACAACTATATTGAACGCAACAGTAGTCACCACATAAAGTGGAAAAAAAACATACCGAAAGGACAGTTTTCACGTATTAGACGTAACTGTAGCGACATAGCAGACTTTGACAGACAAGCACTGACTATACAGGACAGGTTTGTAGAAAAAGGATATAATGAAATACAAATCATTAATACAAAAAACATAGTTAGAGAAATAAAGAGAGAAACACTACTAGAAGATAAAAAACTAAATCAAACCGAAGAGACTGACTTCAACATGTTAAAAATACCCTTTATAACAACATATTCAGCACAATATAAACAAGTACAAAATATCATTAAGAAACACTGGCATTTGGCCAGAAGTGACCCAGTTATTGGAAAACAACTTAAACCAACACCAGATATAATATATAGAAAAGCAACAAACCTTAAGAACATACTTTCACCAAGTGAATATAAATGTAAAACTACCAACAACATAGTGAATCTAAAAGGGGAGCGACTAACAGGTTTCTTTCCCTGTTATGATTGTAAGTCTTGCCAATTTAGCCATAAAACGAATCAAATAATTTCAACAAGTAACAACATGAATTTTAAAATAAATGACATAATAAGATGCACAGACAATAATGTCATATACATATTACAGTGTTCGTGCAAATTACAATACCTGGGACAAACGAGCAGAAGTCTCAGAGAGCGAATTAGAGAACACATTTGGTGCATAGAGCAGGGCAAAGAAAATACAAGACTGTATGTACACTTTAAGGAACATCATAATAGCAATCCAAAAGAACTAAAATATTGGGGCATTAAACTAGTAAGAGAAGACAATAGAGGAGGGAACATGGAGAGAAAGTTACTCCATAAAGAAGCTGAAATTATCTTTAGAATGGGGACCTTATTCCCTAAGGGATTAAATAGTGAACTAGACCTTAATTCTATAATATAGACTTATAATACAATCAATACTTCCTTGTATATAAAGTAATACGCTATATGAATACAACTCTCCATTAGTAAGATACAAACACACACATAACTTATATCGAGGTAAAGAATATAGTAGGAAATGAGGTGACAACATATGGCAGGAATATAAAAACAAGAGTCATTGATTATAGGTGACCACGGATGTTAATAAAACAATATATGTTTCTAGATAACTATTAAAGATTTGTGTATCATAAGCACTTCCAGTATCTTTTCTACAACCTGGATAAACAACACTTATGTATAAATAACACCTATATATGAGATGATGAAATACCCCACTACACAAGTATAACAAGAATACAGGACTGTATAAGTATACTCTATATAGAATTAATATCTGATTTAGAATCACAAAAATTAGCTAATTGAACATTTACATATTCACACAAACTTTATAAATTAATTGTATTAATTTTCTGGAATATATATATATATACTATTATTACTATAATATTATAATAACATATTTTTATAGTAAGTTTCCATATATCAAGTTGAATTAGGCATATAAAAAAGAATGTAGAATATCTGTAAATATGAACTCGAAATATATGAACCAAATATTACTGTTTATGTGATGTCTAATATGGAGAAAATGAACCTGAGGATTTAAATAAAAAATATAATTATTTTAAGAAAACCTTTCACAAAGGACAGTGGAAGAACTAAGATTACAGTAAAACTCTAAACGAATCCACAAGAAACAGAAACATTAAGGGTTAAGCTGAAGAGATGGAACATGGGAGATCCAGATAAAAAGGCTACAGGTGGTTCAATCAGGTATCTTGAGAAAGGCAGAACGCCGAAACGCGTAGAAACCTGATCACTTGAAATTAAGAAGTGAGCCAAAACAACTCAGCTCCAGAGGAGAACTTTGTCAGCTGTGATAACAGCAAGGAGACCGGTGAAAATAAAGACCGAGTCTGGGTTATACACTCACAAAGAAAGAAGCAAGTTGTGACCGGAGCTCATAAGAATACCATCAAGGCCCATTACTGGGTAAACAACGAATCTAAGGAAACAACTACCAACACAGCTGGTAAACGGAGGCTAAGGGACTTAGTACTCCACCGGCTTTTTCTGCACAGCAGAGGGAAGACGTCAACAGTGCACTGTTTTTAAGGAAGGAATCGCTACACCAAGCTAAAAACCGTATGTAAACCTACCTCTGATTAAAAAACAGAGACGCTGAAATCTAAGAAATAACACTGCAGCTACATATTACTGGCTACATTTTGCCACACTTGTTTCAATATACATTGGCTCAAATATATTTTTGACGGAAGGATAACCACCCCATGTTTTGCCAGAACATTAAGCAATAAGGAACTGTATAATATTTGCTTAACCCTTATACATCTGTGAAGTATATATATACGCTAGTTTAACGGATACCAGACATATGGTTCATATACTCATATATGCATTTATATATGTTTTTTGATAGTCATACGCTTAGAGGTACATGAGTCTCCTCTGTTTATTTTTTGGTTTTATCTTCTGAGTACACCTGCTTGCTTATATTATCTCAATTTGAGTTTTTATAGTTTTTTGTTTATGAAGAACACCGGTGTTTTTAATATTGTACTATCATATTTTATATTTTACCAAATGTTTTAAATTGTCAACTGATTATCACTTGTGAATAGATCATCATTATTTTGATCTCATATATAAGAATCGTTCATTTAATAAACAAGAATCTTTTATTCAATAAATATATATATATTTAAACTATAGAATTTGAATCTAGAAGCTTTATTGTCCTGGAGAGACACCATTTACACTTGAAATTTCAATACAGCCTATGTAAGGTGAGAACATTATCAGACACACAAGGAATCTGAAATACATTTTACACCATTATTAGTCAGAACAGCATTCACTTGCGCCACCTATTTTTTTGACCTTTTGAGCTTGTTTAGACCTGGTCTGGCAGAAGTGATTTCTGATATTTCTGGTGGAAAAGGGTCATTTCTACCATAAAACAAGTAGAATAGGTTGTCTAAGTTCCTTAGACGACCTATTCTATTATTTGCAGTCCAGGTAAAAAGAGAGGCATTCTTGAACTGTGTTTAGGACCTTCCTCCCTGGGAGTGATAGTCCCAGTTCCAGTAAGGGAATAGGGCCTGAATTCTATTCAACTAGTTTTCTGAGTACCTTCCTTCAAAATGGAATCCATTTGTTCCATTCTTCTTTTGGTTAGAGGGTCTGTTCATGACGAACATAGACCTGAAGGATGCGTATCCTCATGTTTTCCATCTTAAGGAATCTTTTCAAGTTCCTGAGATTCGCCCTTCTAGGAAGACTCTTTCAGGTCTATATTCTAGCAAACTCTCATTCAGAGATCTTGTTGTCTTTTCTATGTTCTCATGGATGGAGACAAATCTGGAAAATAGTTCCCTTGTTCCATCTATAAGGGTAGTTTTCTTAGGGACCATAATAGTTTCCCTATCTATGAAAATATTTCTGAAAGAGGTCAGAAAATCAAGGATGTCTTCCTATTCTCCCTATCTAGGAGAAGGGGAACATGTGGATCTGTCTTTAAAGATAGATCTAGATCAGTCGTCATTAGACTCTCTTCCGTGGTGGCTTTCTCAGGAGCATCTGTCTAGGGGCACATGCTTCGGGAGACCTTCCTGGGTGATTGTGACCACGGACGCCAGCCTGTGGGGCTGGGGAGCAGTCTGGGAAGCAATTCTCAATGCTCTGATGACTTGACCTCAGCCCGGTTTATCAGATTCCAGTCGGACAATATCTGCTCAGTGGCTTACATCAATCACCATGGAGGAACTCTGAGTTTCCTAGCCATGATGGCCCAGATTTTGTTCAGTGCGCAGAAGCTTACAATTGCTGTCTATCTACCAACACCATTCCAGGGTGGACTACTGGGAAGCAGACTTCCTGAGCAGACAGAAATTTCATCCCCGGCAGTGGGCACTCCATCTGGAGGTGTTCTCCAGGTTAACCCTCAAATGGGGGATGCCTGAGTTGGTTCTGATGGCGTCTCGGCAGAATGCCAAGCTTCCAAGGTATGGTTCAAGATCGAGAAATCCACAGACCACCCTGATAGATGCTCTGGTGGTTCCTTTGGATTTCAGTCTGGCATATCTGTTTCCTCCGTTTGCTCTCCTTCCACGAGTCTTTGCTTGTATCTCTCAGGAGAGAACATCAGTAATTCCAATAGCCCCTGTGTGGCTCGCAGGATCTGGTATGCAGACCTAGTGAAGATGTCATCTCTTCCACCTTGGAGGTTGCCTCTGAGGAAGGACTTTCTAACTTAGGGTTCTTTCCTTTATCCAAATGTCATTTCTCTGAAGCTGACTGCTTAGAGATTGAACACCTAGTTCTGTATAAGTCGGTAATTGAGACCATGATTCAGGCTGGCAAGCCTGTTACTAGAAGGATTTACCATAAGGTATGGTGTAAATACCTTCATTGGTGAGACTCTAAGAGCTACTCTTGGAGTAGGGATAGGATTCCTAGGATTTTGTCCTTTCTCCAGGAAGGTCTGGAGAAGGGTTTGTCAGTCAGTACTCTGAAGGGTCAGATTTCTGCATTATTTATTTTGTTTCGAAAAGCATCTGGTGGATGTGCCAGATGTGCAATCTTTGTGTCAGACCCTGATCAGAATCCCTGGTTAACCTTGTTCTTAAACCTTAACCTTGTTCTTAAAGTTTTGCAGCAGGCTCCGTTTGAGCCATTGTATTCCATAGATATTAAGTTGTTATCTTTGAAGGTTTTGTTTCTTATTGCTATCTCTTCTGCTCAGAGAGTCTCAGAACTCTTGGCTTTGCAGTGTGATTCGCCTTACCTTATCTTTCATGCTGATAAGGAGGTTCTTCGTACTAAGTTGGGTTTTCTTCCTTAAGTGGTTTCAGATAGAAATATTAATCAGGAAATTGTTGTTCCTTCTCTATGTCCTAATCCTTCTTCTCATAAAGAACGTTTGTTGCACAATTTGGATGTTGTGCGTGCTCTAAAATTCTACCTACAGGCGACTAAGGCGACTAAGGACTAAGGATCAAGTCCTCTGCCCTGTTTGTTTGTCTGGAAAGCGTAAAGGTCAGAAATCTTCTGCTACTTCTCTTTCTCTCTGGTTGAGAAGTATAATTTGTTTTGCTTATGAGACTGCTGGTCAGCAACCTCCTGAGAGAATTACAGCTCACTTCATGAGGGATGTCTCCTCTTCTTGGGCTTTCAAAAATGAAGCTTCTGTGGAACTGATTTTCAAGTCTGCAACTTGGTCCTCTCTGAATACTTTTTACAAATTTGATACTTTTGTCTCGGCTGAGGCTTCTTTTGGGAGAAAGGTTCTTCAAGTGGTGGTGCCTTCTGTTTAGGTCTGCCTGACTTGTTCTCCCTCCCTAGTCATTTGTGTCCTCTAGCTTGGGTATTGGTTCCCACTAGTAATTGATGATGTTGTGGACTCTCCATATCTTTTTTTATTTTTTTATTTTTTATTATTTTTCAAAAGCTTTATTGAGAGAATTCACATAATAGAATAAATATATAATATATAATAAGGGGGAAAAAAAGAGGACAATTAAATCGACAACTAATGAGTCAAAGGTCATGAATGTCCAGCAAGAACAGAAACCACCTAGAACATACATATTCCAAAATAAACAACAAAGGTGGTAAGAGTACCCAAAATGAGGGACTTGGTAACATGTCACAGAAGAGGGACATAATGTCCCCATATACACTTAAAGTAAGGAGAATTGATGGGTAGGGAGAGTGAGGGGGGAAGGAAGACGAGAGTAAGGGGGGGGAGAGAAGGAATATTCAGTCTGGAAGCGAATATGTAGAATTAGGGAAATTAGTTAGTCAGTAGTCATGGGGTTCGGTTTCCAGGTCGTATCGAAATGAAGCTGCCAGTCTGCCCAAATTAATTCAAAGAGGTCAGAAGTGCCTAATTTGTAGTAGATATCGACTCTCCATATCTTAGGAAAGAAAACACAATTTATGTTTACCTGATAAATTTATTTATTTTCGGATATGGAGAGTCAAAGACCGCACCCTTAATTTTGAAGACAATTTTTTTTTTTTACCAAACCTCAGGCACCTCTACACCTTTGTGTTATTCCTTTTTTCCATTTCCCTTTGATGGAATGATTATGGGTAGGGGAGTGATACTTAACAGCTTTGCTGTGGTGCTCTTTGCCTCCTCCTGCTGGCCAGGAGTGATATTCCCACTAGTAATTGATGACATTGTGGACTCTCCATATCCAGAAATAAATACATTTATCAGGTAAGCATAAATTTTGTTTTTTGATAAAAAAAAATTATATATTAAATAATAAGTTTGGATTTCAGAATAATGTTGTTTTCTGGAATAATGGATTTGGTGATTTGTTCCTGTATTTATGATAATGTTGAGACACTGTGGGTTGAAATAAAGAGGGGGGAATAAAAAAAAATATTTTTAGTTGCATTCCATAAGCCCACCAACATTAGAGACATGTAGGAAAATAAACTGCTAATGCAAATAGCGGAGGCGGCTCTAGAGTTAGTGAGGCCTTAAGCTAAGCAAAAGTTGCAAAAATTGATCTAATAAATTGATTTTATGCATTTCCTATTTTTAAGGTAAGCATTCACAAATTCCTAGAAATGTACTTCTGGACATTTTGAATTATTCTACACACACACTTATTTACTCCAAAACAGTTGGTTGGCTCATAACAAGTGTGGGACAGGGGGCGCGTTGCACCAGCAGCTCTTGTGAGCTGCTGGTGCAATGCTGAATACGGAGAGCGTATTGCTCTCCGTATTCAGCGAGGTCTGGCGGACCTGATCCGCACTGTCGGATCAGGTCCGCCAGACCTTGTTAAATAGAGGTCATAGTATAAGTACTGCTTAAGACCCATAGAACACTGCTACATCAAGTTGTGTGATTATAGCGCTGTTGATTGGGTCAGCAGAAGTTTCCATACACACACACATACATACATATTCCACATTCCATATGCACACACACATACATACATACACACCATATGCACATACATAAACACACACATATATACACACTGTTCAAACACATACATATACTGTATACACATGCACACCATACACACACACACATATATACAAACATTCTATATGCACACACATACACATCATGCGAATACACACACATACATACACACCATAAACACAAACATACCATATACATGTACTTAAACACACATGCACCCCATATGCATGCTCGCATTCACACATATACATACACACCATACACACATACACTACACTATACTCGTAGACACATACATATATATACACACATAAACACTATACAGGTGCACAAACAAATATATACACACATCTATCTACTCCATATGTGCACAAACACACATAGAAATATACACACATGCACCCCATAAACATGCACAAACATATACACACCCTATATGCACACACACACATAGATATATACACAGATGCGCCCCATACGTACAGACATGCACACACGCATATATCTTGTACACCATACTCACACACACATATGCACACACACATACATATCATGCTCACCATACTCACAGATAAACAAATGCACATGCACACACATATATACACATGCACTCAATATGTACACACATACAAAACTAACATTTGTTAAAAAAAAATATCTAGGAATACTTGTCAAAAAAAAGGATTTTTTTAATTTTATTGTTAAAAAAATTTTATGAAAATATTTATATTTTTAAAAATACCTAAATAATGCATTATACTAATATTAAACCTGTGTTTTTCTGAGAAACAAAAATGAGGATACATTATTAACAAGAAAAAGAAAACGGCTGCACACTACAGACTTAAAAGTTAGAAAATAACTTTTAATATAGCACAATTAAAACATGATACATAAAGGCAGCAAAAACAGCAGTCCTAACGTGTTTCGTGCCATTACTTGGCACTTAGTCATAGGAATGACTTCTGCAACACTGACCCTCCATTTAAAGGGGCAGTGTCCAATCATATTGTAGATATTGAACACATGTGAAAACAAACATTTAAAAGAAAAAAACACAACATATATACAAGAGAGAATTAGCTCAAATTGCAAGTAGATACTTAAATATATAACAGAGCATCACAGTGTTGGACCCATAATTGCATAATGAATCTAAAGGCAAATGCTATAAATACAGTACCATTATTACTCTAATGGGAGATTATGAAAAAATCATTTGGATATCTTAAATAGCATAGATTGTCTAAATTGGTATAAATATAATACTTTTGCAAAAAATAATAACATAATGCAAATACATTAAAAGGCACAAGATTTTGGAATTATAACACAGTAATGACATTCAAATAAACTTGTATAAAAGTCTAGGATAATAATAGTTTTTTTTTTTTGTTTAAATACATTTTTATTGACAATTTTGTATTTAACATAAACAGATAAATGGATAACAGTGATCAGAAAATGTTTCCAATTACATTAAATCATTGCAATATCTTACTAGCCATTTCTGTGAAAGAACAAGAAGGGGAGGGGTAATAGGAGGGGAGGAATGGGAGGGGTTCAGGTAAGGGGTTATGGGGATTAGGAGGGAGGTACAGAGGAAAAATAGAGATATGGTATAGTATAGTTCCTTTGCACTTAGTCTGTTTAAAGGTAGGAGCACACACCTTAAACATTTGTAGGGTCTAGTGTTTATAATCGTAAGGAAGGGCTATCATTTCAGTTTTATGATGCTCTTTGCTCCCATAGGAAAATTATATCTAGTATAAAGTCTTTCTTCCCCAAAAAGCAATAATGTCTCTTCTCTAGGGATAATATATAAGTAACTTCTGTCACCCATTGGTCAAAAGTAGAGGAGAGATACCAACCGGGACAGTCCACTGTAACAAGGTGTTGCTATTAATGTATTGTCCATGACTTGTGATACAAGCTGCATAGTATAACATATAGGAGAGATTGCATTTGCAAGTTTATTTGTATATATATGAAGTAGCTGGTTTTATGCTTTCAAAACACAGTTGATTGCAATGGGTTGAATTTTAGATAATAAGAATATCTCATTATCTTATATTTGTCTGTAAAATCAGAGCTCAGTGCGTAGACGGAGCAATAGAAAATTGTCATTTTCTTATTTAAAGGACCAGTGCAATAACACTGTATTAGTAGTTTGCTAAATATATTTTACGAGACCTTTCTTTGTATATATTTATTTTAAATTTGCTGTTCAGATAGCAGATATTTCTTTTTGCAGCATAACTTAATTCTCTCTGTAATGCAAACTGAAGTGATAAGTTGTCTACAATTTTAGTGTAGGGATCCGGGAGACTAGCGGACAGAAAAGAAAAAAAAAACGAGAAAAAACAGAGGAGTGAAAATATTTAAAGGGATACAGGAAAACTGATATAACATCTGAGAATTTAAGGGAATATTTACATAAAAGACGATGAGGTTTACTGTAAGCCTAACACTAGTATATTTCACTGTGTTAGCAGTTTCAATTAAAGATTATTTTTAGTTTGGTTAAAATGTCCCTTTAATTAGCCTGCATCCCACTGTGAGTGCGTTCTTATGCTGCTTATGCTTGTTTAGGCTATTTCATGAACGTCAGTATACATTTTTTTATTATAAGGATCATTGGGAATAATTTAAAGGGGAAATTGTATTAGTATTCTTTTGTAGAAAGCTTATTTTTTGTGTTATATACGGTTGTAATATTTGGCTGGACAACTGCAGAATGGTGAATATCAAATTATATACAACGTTAAATCCAATAATTTTGTTGTGGTTAAACTAATTAGCATTTATCAAGTATTAGTGTGAATTTTATATTTTTAAGCAGTAAACAGTGTTTCTCCTTTAAGTAAAAAATGAAACTTTGAGCTTGCCTTACTATCTTTGAGAAGAATGATAACACTGTGCATGTTTTGCTTTTCTTTAAAGAAAAGTTTCTCTGTTTGGCTTTGTTGCAGAGAGAACGATTTGCACTTTACATTTAAAGCGGCAGTACTGGTGTTCTATGTTATAAAAATGATAACTATAAATTGCTCACTACAAAGAAACAAGTATTTATATTATATTCTGTCACAGAATATAGCTTAAAAATGATAATTTTATTTCTGTGGCTGTCAAACTGTATATCACAGATATTTCAGAACTCTTTGTTATTTAAAATAACCCCCACTGCGTTCAATAAATAAATGAGATATTATTTAATGAAGTGATTTCAGTGACACTTTAAAATATATCTAGTTATTTGGTTATTAACTAGTCTACCACTATTATTGCAATGACTTTGATTGCTGCTTAACAGCTAAGTCGTGGTCTATAAGGTGTCTACAAATAAACAACCCTAAAACAGATGATGCACATTTTATCTGATTCTACTGCATTTATATAACTTGCTAATTTATCTGATCCCAGTTTTATTTTTATTTATATGGCTTACGTGTATTTTGTCTCTTGGGGTTGTAATGAGATTTATACAGCCTGTGATAAGAGGCAGCCCTCAAAGGTTTAAAAATTAGCATATGAGCCTACCTATGTTTGGTTTAATCTAGGAAGGTTGGTTAAAATTAAAAGTCCTATCTGAATAATGAAATTTTCATTTATCCTACAATGTCCCTTTAACAGTGACGTTTTATTTGGACATAATTGTGATTGTATTGCGGAGTGTACTCATCCTGTACTGTTTCTGTTTACTTCCTAGACTCCATGTGACTCGAGTGTTTGCTTGCCATGGGTATCCACTGGTTGCCTTGTCTACCCCATGAACAAACCATCAGATTTCCAGTATCTCCCTGCGGAAGAACCGTGGATAAGCACCCCTACTGCAAATTAACTATTGGAGAACTGTATTATAGCAAAGTGTCAAGGTGCAGCGCCCTCAAATGGACAAAGACTGTTCTTAAAGTATTCAGAGGCCACCTAGAGACAGTTGTGCTGTTGCTATGTCATGCTTTACTGTGGAAAAGGAACTGTTGGACATATTGGGGGGTGCTAGCAATGCAGGTGGAGAGATAGACGATGCAGCGTTGTTTGGGGGTAGATGGGGGGCTGGTTGGGTCTCTGTGCTGGTAGACCGGTAGTTTTGGGAAGGCTGGAAGATAGATGGAATGTATTGGAGGGATTGTACCTATATGCAGTGACAATTAGTCTATAACAGTATATCACGACATAGGAATATTTTTCTCGTTAGTATTCTTATAGAGTTCTGTTACCATAATATAAGGCTTTACTAATTTTCTATGCCTGTCTATTTTTATGTTATTCTGTTAGAATAAAAGGATGGTATGTTAGGGGTAATATGAACCTGATCGCAGCCATCTTGTTCTTTGCAGCCATCTTGTTCCCCGCAGCCATTTTGTAATGAATAGACTTTATTATACTGGGTTATGATGTAGTGAGAACTATATGCATATTATGATAGTTTCCTTAGCTGTTCGGCCTTGCCAATGTACTCTGGCCCTATGCCCAGAAATAAGATAGAATAAGATAATGTAAACAAGATGTTTCAGAAACCTTGTTGTCTCCGTAGATGGTAGTTTGTTATGACTCTGTAAGTATTGTTATGAGAAACTCATATTCCAGTTTTTCCTTGTGTGTAACTCTGTATAACTGTGTAAGCGTCTGTTATCCATCCAAGTTACTACAAATATTATTATACCCAATAACTGTTTTTTTGGGTTTTTTTGTGACCCAAGCATCCAGCAAACCATTACTGAGAAAGAGAACATTTCTCCATAATTAGTTTGTACATTAATATTAACTACTACTAATGCCAAATATTGAAAGTGCATAAATATATGTGTTAACAAAGCAATGTTGCGATATTAATATTATTATATAAAAACTGAGAGTAAGTTGATAAACTATTGGTATGAAAACCAGTTACAGTGAAGATGAACTGTTGCTACCACAAGCACTAATCATATCGCAACATTGTTACTTTTGAAAGTAATAAAATCGAATATGCACAGTTACTGCGTTTAACAGTGACAAAACATATATTTACTTAAAACCTGATATGTTACTAAACTCATAGGAACACATGTAGTATAACACCCAACCAGGAAACTTAAAATTGCACAACTATTGAACAGAAAATTATACTTGCTAGATGCCATGGATATTTACTTTTGTAAACTAATGTACCAACATTGAATTTAAACACAGCAATTGCAGTAATGTCAAATCCAAAGCAATACAAGCTACACAATCAGGGATAGTCATGGACCAAGACTGTGACAGACATTTTTTTCAAAATACAGACCTTAGTGAAGGACACCAAGGTACATTTTAAATTAAAAACATCAAAAAACACTTTTTTTACCAAGAGGGTACTGGATATGCATGGTGGAATAGCCATCCAGCAGAAGTGGTAGAGACAGTGAAGGAGTTTAAACATGCATGGGCCGCTCATAAAACTGGCCTTAGAGGGAACACTGTTCACGACTTATGGGTGGTTGACACAGCCTGTACTGCAGGCAGCTTGCTAATTCCCTCTTTCTCACTCACTTTCCCGCTTCTGAGCGGTGTCACCCGGGCACGGCCCCAACCCCACAAAACATTGCACCATATGCGTCAAGGAGGAGTCAGGACCAACATTTATCTGTCCTACTCCTACCTTCCTGCCGCAAAATGAGTGGTGGACACTGTAAGGTCCAGTCACGGACACCAGTGTCCGTGTACGGACACTTTGCCTATCCTTGTACACAATATATGAGCACTGTACATGCTGTGTGAAGCCCGCAATCCATTTTGCTTACAAAAGCCAATACTCCTTGAAATTAGAATACCATCCACACTCTATTCTACCCAAAGAACTCAAGAGAGTAGCATAAATATTTTCACCAATACACACTGGTATATTTACAGATACTAGTTACTAGGCACCTACTACCCTAGCCAACCTAAAGGTGACATAAACTAGTGAGTACCGATTAATTTATTCACATAACCAATGCCAGATATATAATTAACAGGTCTCACAAGTCACCCATAGCAACTAGAGAGAGTGATTTTAAATGTTTGTGTATACACATCTTTTAAGGTAAATCATTAAAAGTCAAGTTTTAAAATAGAATTATTTGCCTCTACCTTCAGTGTGGGCAGAGAGTGCTATATAGCATTTCTTTCTAGGGAATCTAATCCCAATTGTTCTAAAAAGTTTAGTATTAAATGCTAGCACCACTCCTCAAAAGAAATAATATATTGATACTAAAATAAAAAGTATCCCTAACAATCAAGATTATTGAGGAGCTTGCCTTTATAGTGCCCTTGTTGTTCTTTGTGTGTGAAATCCTTCACTAAATGTCTGCCACAGCCTTGGTCCGTGCCTATCCTTGCACATTTTGGTATATTGCATGCCACCATTTCACCGCCAACCGCGATCAAATTAAAACTTTGGGTTTCTTACTGAGATTATATACATACTGCTTGTGCTATCATGGCACAAATTGTTGCAAAAGTTTTTCTGGGATCCCCTTTGATCAGAAATAGCAGAAAAAGATGACTTTGCTTTTGCTTTTTGGTAATTAGAAGGCCGCTAATTGCAGCTGTGCACCACACTTCTATTATTCCCAACAGTGAACGGGTTAATTAGGTATCTTAAAAGGTTAATTTTAGCTTTATAGAAACATAGAATTTGATGGTAGATAAGAACCAAAAAGGCCCATCAAGTCTACCCATATTACATGTTACTTTTTCCTTAGGATAGCCTTATGCATGTCCCAGGCATTTTTTAATTCCTTTACAGTCTTTGTGTTTACCACCTCAAATGGAAGTTTATTCCATGAATCCATCACCCTTTCTGTAAAAAAAAATGCTTCCTCAAATTTCTCCTGAATCTGCTACCCTCTAACTTTAGATTGTGACCCCTTGTGTTGCCATTTATTTTTTGTGAAAAATGCTTTCATCTTATATTTTATTAATTCCTTTCATATATTTGAAGATTTCTATCATGTCACCTCTTTCCCTTCTATCCTCTTAACTATACATATTTAGATCATAGAGTCTTTCTTTGTACGTTTTATATTTTAGACCATGTACCATTTTAGTAGCCCTCCTTTGAACAGCTTCTAGTTTATTTATATCTTTCTGAAGATATGGTCTCCAGAACTGTACACAGTGTTCCAGATTTGGTCTAACTAATGATCTGTAAAGTGGCATAAGAACCTTGCTATTTCTGCTACTAATACCTCTTCCAGCTTTGGTGTAGAGATTACCCTCCCACCTGACACTTCCCACCCCCTGATTCAGCCTGATCCCTCCCAAACAGCTCTCTGCCTTCCCTCACACCCCACTGGTCACTCCCATCTTAGGTACTAGCAGACAGTCTGCCAGTATGAAAATGTAATTTTATTTTAATATTATTATTATTATCAAGTATTTGTAGAGCGCTGTAAACATAGTCAATATACAGGATAGCTTTTGCAGGGATCAAGTGGGTAGAGAGCCCTACCGAGAGTTTTACTGTTGTAGTTGGCTCTTATGAAGGCAATCTGCAAACAGCTGGGCTGATAGGCTTACATTCTAAGGGGTTCAAGGGGAAAGCAATGTAGTTAGGAAAGGTTAGTGTTGGTTGTAAGCATCCCTGAATAGTAGAGTTTTTAGGGAGCGCTTGAAGCTGTTAAAACTAGGGGAGAGTCTTGTGGGGCGAGGCAGGGAGTTCCACAAGATGGGGGCCAGTCTGGAGAAGTCCTGTAGACGGGAATGTGAGGAAGTAACAGGAGAGGAAGAGTGGAGGAGATCCTGAGCTGATCGAAGGGGACGGGAGGGAGAGTATCTGGAGACAAGTTCTGAAATGTAGGGGGGAGCAGTGCAGTTGAGAGCTTTGTATCTCAGAATGAAGGATTTTGTATTTAATCCTAGAGGCAAGAAGAAGCCAGTGAAGGTATTGGCAGAGAGGCGCAGCAGATGAAGATCGACGAGTAAGGAAGATGAGCCTGGCAGAGGCATTCATAATGGATTGTAAAGAAGCTATGCGGCAGCTAGGTAGACCAGAGAGGACGGAGTTGCAGTAGTCGAGGCAGGAAAGGATGAGAGAGTGGATTAAAATCTTAGTTGTATCTTGTGTAAGGAAGTCTAATTTTAGCAATGTTTTTAAGGTGGAAGCGGCAGGCTTTAGCCAAGGACTGAATGTGAGGAGTGAAGGAAAGATCTGAGTCAAGTGTGACCCCAAGACATCGGGCATGCGGGGTAGGAGTAATGATGGAATTATCAACAGTTATAGAAATTTTGGGGGTGGAGTCATTGGAAGAAGGGGGAAAAATAAGGAGTTCAGTTTTGGAGAGATTTAGCTTAAGGCAGTGAGAGGACATCCAAGATGAGGTATGAGACAGTTAGTGACACGGGTTAGTAAGGAAGGAGGTAAGTCTGGTGCAGAGAGGTAGATTTGGGTGTCATCGGCATACAAATGATATTGAAACCCATGGGACTTTATTAAGGAACCTAATGATGACGTGTAGATTGAAAAGAGAAGGGGACCGAGGACAGAGCCTTGAGGTACCCCAACAGAAAGTGGTAACGGGGCAGAGGATGCTCCGGAGAAGGCTACACTAAATGTACGGTTAGTTAGATAGGAAGAGAACCACAAAAGAGTTGGGTAACAGATGCAGAAGGATTGGAGGGTTTGGAGCAGAAGAGGGTGGTCAACAGTGTCAAAGGCTGCAGACAGGTCAAGGAGGATAAGCAGAGAGAAGTGGCCTTTGGATTTTGCTGTAAGTAGGTCATTGTTAATCTTGACAATTGCTGTCTCGGTAGAGTGATGGGGACGAAATCCAGATTGCAGTGGGTCAAGAAGAGAGTTTAAGGTGTAAGGAAATGGGATAGACGTGTGTATACTAGCTTTTCTAGGAGCTTTGAGGCAAGAGGGAGTAGGGAAATAGGGCGGTAGTTGGATGGGGAGGTTGGATCGAGGGAAGGTTTTTTGACAATAGGTGTGACCAGTGCATGTTTTAGAGATGAGGGAAATATACCAGTGCTGAGGGAGAGGTTGAAAATGTGTGTGAGTATGGGGGTGAGGGTAGAAGAGAGGGAGGGGAGTAGCTGTGAAGGGATGAGGTCGAGGGGACAGATAGTGAGGTGGGAGGACAGTATAAGGGCAGAAATGTCATCCTCGTTAACAGGGGCAAAAGAGCTGCATTTTTTTATATTTGGGTTTTGGATGATTGTGAGCTTTTGAGGGGGTGGGAGATTGGTAGTATGTTGAGAGCTGATTTCACTTCTGATGGAGTCAATTTTGTTTTTGAAGTGGCTGGCAAAATCTTGAGCTGAGAGAGAGGTTGTATTAGGAGGTGGGGGTGGGCGGAGAAGAGTATTGAACGTGGAGAACAGACGTTTTGAGTTAGAGGAAAGAGTAGAGATGAGATTAGAGAAGTATTATTGCTTATAGAGATTAAGGGCAGAGTAGTAGGAGTTCAGGATGAACTTGTAGTGAAGAAAGTCAGCTGAACTCTGAGATTTCCTCCAGTGTCGCTCAGCAGTACGGGAACATCTGTGTAGGTACCATGTCAGAGGAGTATGCCAGGGCTGAGGATGAGAGTGTGGTTTCAGAGCTATGGTTGGAGGGGCCAGATTGTCAATGGCTGATGTAAGGGTGGAGTTATAGTGGTATATAGATTGGTCAGGGCAGGAAAAGTAGGTGATGGATGAGAGGAGAGGTTTGAGAGAGCTAGCGAGCTGTTGCAGATCTAGTGACTTAGTGCTTCTGTGAAGTTTGGTGTGAGGGGTAGAGGAAGGGGGAGTTGTAGGTAGGGAAGTGATGAGATGGTGATCAGAGAGAGGAAAAGGCGAGTTTGTTAAATTTGAGATAGTGCATCGATAGGTGAAAATCAGGTCAAGGGAATGACCATCTTTGTGAGTGGGAGAGTCAGTCCATTGTGACAGGCCAGAAGAGGAAGTGAGTTGAAGAAGTTGTTTTGCAGAGGAGGCAGGGGGATTGTCAAGAGGGATGTTAAAGTTGCCAAGAATGAGGGCAGGGGTGTCTGAGGAAAGGAAATAAGGAAGCCAGGCAGCAAAGTGATCTAAGAATTGATTTGGGGAGCCAGGGGGGCGGTATATGACTGCAACACATATAGATAGGGGAGAGAATAACCGAATCATGTGTGCTTCAAATGAAGAAAATGTGAGTGAAGAGAAGGGCTGTATTTGTTTAAAGGTGCAAGAAGAGGAAAGTAAAATACCAACACCACCTCCTTGTCTATTGCCAGACCTAGGAGTGTGGCTGAAATGGAGACCCCCCCATGTGACAGTGCAGCAGTGGATGCTGTGTCTGAAGCAGAGAGCCAGGTTTCTGTTAGAGCCAGAAGGTTAAGAGAGTGGGAGATAAAGAGATCATGGATAGAAGTGAGCTTGTTGCAAACAGAGCGATAGTTCCAGAGTGCACAAATGAAGGGGGAGGTGGTTTTAGATGTAAGAGGAATGTGGTTAAGGTTACCATGGTTTTGTTTATGAAGTCTATTGAAAGGCACACAGGGATGTGAAAGGCTAGGTGGTTATGAGGGACCAGGATTAGGGAAGATGTCGCCAGCAGCTAGTATGAGCAAGAGGGAGAGTGACATGAGATGAGAAGCAGATTTGCAGTAGTGAGACTGTTTTTGGGCTGAAGTGCAGGGGGGAGAGAGAGTGTTTAGGACTAGGTAAAGTTCATGAGTACAAAAGTAAGGTGAGTTTAAGAGAGATGGGCTAATGAACAGTGCAGGTGGAGAGGGAGAAGGAGTAATTGAGTAATGTAGTTTGTTATAGAGACAAGAGGTAGCAAAAAGGAGTAAGAAGATATTGAGCATTATTATGAAAGTGGGAACCAAGTAAACACATAAGACACAGTGTTATAGCAGCACTTGCAAAAGCATACAATTAGATATATAAAACACAGTATTACAAGAGTGCTTGCCTTGTGTCTTGCCCCTTGCCCAATCCTTGTATAATTCTAAAATTATTGCCTCACTTATAAAATGTTCACTTTGAAAATGTGAACATATGCTGTGTTAAAATGTACACTGCCCAGGCAATGCACCCACCCTGTGCAATGCACCTCCCAAACTAATGTGAAATATATACAGGCAGGGCAGTCAGCTAAGTCCACTAAATTTAATTGATTGCTAATCAAAGACAATTGGAAAGGCCAATTGGAATGTTAGATTTTGGTCTGGTCAGGGTGAGATGAGTTAAGTAAACAGATAATAACATTTGGAGGAGGTTAAAACTATGGCATAAGATAGCTATAAATTTTAGAATAATAGCAAGTATTGATAAGGATTGAACATCACATGGCAATTAGCTAAACATTAGAAGTAAGACATTGGGAACAACATTACAATGAATGCAGGACTTAATTTTAACAACCTAAATTCATGTGCTCAATATACATATACACATACCAGAAAGAGAGACTTGGAGTACAAATGACACAAAAGCAGGTGAAGTAGCAGGATTTGATGCAGGGGCTCAATTCACATACCAGAAAGAAAGACTTGGAGTACAAATGACACAAAAGCAGGTGAAGTAGCAGGATTTGATGCAGGGGCTCAATTCACATACCAGAAATAAACTATATATATATATGTATATTATCAATAAAAAGAGAAAAAAATAACTCCTATATTCCAGCATCAGACTATATAAATTAGAAAACATTGCCATAAGCAAAGAGAGATACAAGCAAAGTAGTATATTGAATAACAAAATAATGTATTACATTTTTAGCAACATCACATCAAAACTCTGCACAAAAGATTAACAGCCCTTGTAAACAGATACTCTGTGTTCAGTCTTTAAATTATGTACTTTTATCCGGATCCATAGTGATAACAAAAGAAAAAAAACATCCCAACAAAGATGTATTTATAATCCACATTGGAAGATAGAGAGTTTATGCAGGCACAGCACTATACCGTAATTACTAACAAACAGGTTGCTTATGTACAATTTACTTCTCACTTTTCAGATACTTCTTAGAAATCACTTGAACGTGGCAATATATGCCTCACAGGTCACTGTGTAACCGTGGATACAGGAGATTATCAAACATTGCAGCATAAAACATTGCAGCATAAGTCTCACTTTAATTTACCTGCTGACGGCCATAGATCAGCTGTGTTTTACCTGCTTTTCATTCATCCAGATATGGTTGGCATAGATTTCCTGTAAACAATTGAAACTTAGCAACATTGTAAAGAAACAAATATGTTTATATATTTCACCGGGGGGCTCTAAAACCTTACAGAAAAAGAAGGCGGAGTATCCTGTTTAAAATCTATGGAGGTAATCCTCCAATCATACACAGCCGGAAGAACCCCTAATGAAGCACGGGTGAAGCGCGCGTAGCTGATGTTGATGGCGTCTACAGCTGAGCACCACTGACTCCTCTTTCTCTGCACAAGTTTTGTCACACCCTCCTATCAGTATTATCAAAGGCGTGCTTGTCACTAAAAAGCCTTGATACCAATGAGTGGTTGAAATAGCCCAAGTTCTACAGATAAAGTCCGTTCCGAGAAATCTATGCCAACCATATCTGGATGAATGAAAAGCAGGTAACACACAGCTGATCTATGGCCGTCAGACAGCAGGTAAATTAAAGTGAGACTTATGCTGCAATGTTTAAAAAAATCTCCTGTATCCACGGTTACACAGTGACCTGTGAGGCATATATTGCCAAGTTCAAGTGATTTCTAAGAAGTATCTGAAAATATACAAGTGAGAAGTAAATTGCACATAAGCAACCTGTTTGTTAGTAATTACGGTATAGTACTGTGCCTGCATAAACTCTCTATCTTCCAATGTGGATTATAAATACATCTTTGCTGGTATGTTTTTTTTCTTTTGTTATCACTATGGATCCAGATAAAAGGTCTTTTGTGCAGAGTTTTGATGTGATGTTGCTAAAAATTGAATACATTATTTTGTTATTCAATATACTACTTTGCTTGTATCTCTCTTTTTTGCTTATGGCAATGTTTTCTAATTTATGATTTATAGTATGATGCTGGAATATAGGGGTTCTTTTTTTCTCTTTTTATTGATAATATGCAACATTAACCCCTACCGTGCACTACAAGAAAGTGTATCCTTGCTTTTGTGAGATCTGTCAAGGGTGCCGCAATTGTAGCGAAATTCGGGATAAACCTTCTATAATAACTAGTTATCCCAATAAATGCTCTTACTTGTTTTTTAGTTAGAGGCTGTGGCCAGTTCTGTATGGCCTCTACTTTTGTTGTCTGAGGTTTAACTAATCCTCTACCAATAGTATAACCCAAGTACTTAGCTTCCTGTAAACCAACAGTACATTTTGCAGGATTGGCAGTTAACCCAGCGGACCGTATTGCATCAAGTACTGCTTGAACTTTTGGAAGATGGGATTCCCAATCTGTACTATAAATGATAACATCATCCAAATATGCTGCCGCATAACGAACATGGGGTTTCAGAATTCTATCCATCATCCTCTGGAATGTTGCCGGGGCTCCATGTAAACCAAATGGCAACACCGTATACTGAAATAAGCCCTCTGGGGTTGAAAAAGCTGTCTTTTCCTTTGCTTGACTAGTGAGAGGCACCTGCCAATACCCTTTCGTTAAATCAATTGTAGTGAGATAACGTGCTTTTCCTAGCCTTTCTATCAACTCATCTACTCTAGGCATTGGGTAGGTGTCAAATTTGGAAACACAATTAAGCTTACGAAAGTCATTACAGAACCTTAATGAACCATCCGGCTTTGGAACAAGCACGATTGGACTGTTCCACTCACTTTGTGATTACTCAATTACCCCAAGCTTTAACATTTTTTCTACTTCCAGTTTAATAGCCTTTCTACGAGCCTCAGGGACCCAATAGGGTTTAAGGCAGACCTTCTTCCCTGGTTCTGTTATTATGTCATGCTTAATAACATTAGTTTTTCCCGGTACCACAGAAAATACCTCTTTGTTTATTCTAATAAAATCCTTGACCTCTCGCTTCTGATGTACAGATAGGGTTTCCGATATATTTACCTCTGGTTCAGTGAAAGGGAGTTCTGTAGGTTTTAAGGCAACTAAAACTTCCCTATCTTTCCAAGGTTTTAACAGATTTATATGATATATTTGCTCAGGTTTCCTTCTCCCTGGCTGACTTACTTTGTAATGAACATCACCCACTTTCTCAATTATCTCATATGGGCCCTGCCAAGTAGCCAAGAATTTATTTTCAACTGTAGGGACCAGAACTAACACCCTATCCCCAGGTTGAAACACCCTGGCTCTAGCATTACGGTTGTAGCTGTACTTTTGTGCTTCCTGTGCTTTTCCCATATGTTCCCTTACAATGGGCATGACAGCTTCCATACGATCCTGCATTTGGGAAATATGTTTAATAATACTTCGATAAGGTGTTGTCTCTTGCTCCCAAGTCTCTTTAACTATATCTAGTAATCCCCTGGGATGCCGCCCATATAACAGTTCAAATGGGAAAAAACTTGTAGAAGCCTGGGAAACCTCCCTGATAGAGAACATTAGATAGGGTAACAGAAGGTCTCAATTTCTCCCATCTGTGTCAATTAACTTTCTTAGCATACTTTTGAGAGTTTTGTTAAACCTTTCTACTAAACCATCAGTCTGAGGGTGATATACTGAGGTCCTTAGTTGTTTTATGCCCAACAACTTACACAATTCTTTTGTAACCCTGGACATAAATGGAGTTCCTTGGTCTGTCAATATCTCCTTAGGTATCCCGACCCTGCTAAACATTAGCATGAGTTCTTTTGCTATGGACTTTGCAGAGCTGTTACGAAGGGGAACTGCCTCAGGATAGCGTGTAGCATAATCAAGGATTACCAGTATATACTGATGTCCTCTAGCAGATTTAACCAGCGGACCCACCAAGTCCATAGCAATTCTTTCAAAAGGCACATCAATTATAGGCAAGTGCACTAAAGGGTTACGAAAATCTTTAGCAGGAGCTGTAAGTTGACACTTAGGGCATGAAGCACAATAATCCTTGATGGCTACAAATATCCCTGGCCAATAAAACCTTCTAAGAACTCTCTCTTTGGTTTTCTCGACTCCCAAATGACCCCTAAAATGTGGTTATGTGCAAGATTTAATACAGTGTTCCTAAAAGTCTGGGGCACCAAAAGTTCTTTAACAATGTCTGTTCCTTTCTTCTCTACACGATATACCAAATCATTAACTGCTTCAAAATAAGGATAGGGTAATACATTTCCTGGCTGTGTCACAACATCATCAGCTGCTGTCATTTTTTGAAGATAATGACTAGCCCTTATTACTCTGGAACCTTGGCTGCCACCAACATATTCAGAGTTCAGTCTTTCGGATATTGCTTGAACCTCTCGTTGCAGAGTCTGTGTAGCACTTTGCTGCTCCTCCCGGGTCTTCCTGAATGTCTGAGCTTGCACAGCAGCCATCTGTTGTATCAACAATTCAGTGTTCTCCTTCTGTGATTTAGCCAGCAGCATAGCACTCTCTGACTGGGCCAAGACCAACTGTTGCAGTGCTGCACTATTTTCAGCAGCTTTTCTGTTAGTCTCCTGCTGTATAGCATTAGAATGGATCAAAGCTTTAATGACTTCCTCCATGTTGCTTGCAGATTATTATGCCCACAGACATACAACGTGGTTGCCCGCATTCTCCACCAAGTGTAACAGGGACCACTTTTAACCACGGTCTTCTAGGGCACAAATGCAGCACAGGACAATCCACTGTAGTTTAAAAGGCTTTATTTTTCACAGCAATAACAAACAGGCAGTTCATTTTCAAAAGAGGGAAATCCTTCCTCTGCAGCAAAGTTAAGTACTTTTAAATGTGTCCCAGCACTTCACAGCATTCCACAAGTGCTTTGTAAAAATAATGTCCTTTTACAGTTCACAGGAACAAAAGTCTTTTACACAGTGTAACAAACACACACACCAGCTTCTGTAGCTGTGTAACTAACTCTCAAGGCCTAAGTGAGGCTGCTATTTAAACCCTCACAACTTCTAATTAGCCACACCTGTGATTAGCTGCTGGACAGCTTCACAGCTGTCTGGGATAATCAAATACACACTCTTTCTCCCTGGGGTTTTAACTGAAAGGAGAAATAGCATGTACAATGCTTGGTCTTAAATATCTTCCATTTATAACCAGGCCTTGCTTTCTGTCACAAAATATATATATATATATATATATATATATATATATATATATATATATATATATGATATACCCTCTGATGAAGTGAATGTAATTCACGAAACGCGTAAGGGCACGCCCACTTCTGACGTCACTTCCTGTCCAGGGAGACCAAGCTTCAAACACTTCAGCAACGGACCCTGTCACTGACAGGCATAAGAATCCACATCCATCCGGATATTGTGAGCTATCTAGAGCTCAAAAAACCACAAGGAATCATCATCTAGCTGTATTTACAGCAGTTCATGTAACTATTTATTACGGTTTTCCATCATAAACACCAACTTATCCACCTGAACTCTGGGAGCTTTTCAGAGCTCAAAACCACCACAAGGAATTTACCTTCAGCTGTACTTACAGCATCCTATACCACAATATCACTAATTTTTATCAGCTAGCTGTTTTTGCACCAGCCCTGATAAGAAAAAAACTCACTACCGGATTTAGAGAAATATACTATATTTCATCTGCTCACCGATTTCTGTCCCTGATCTGGACTATTATCAAAGAGGATTTCTGTTTATCATTTTTTATTGGACATTGGAAAATAAAACTGTTTTTATTTTAAATTTCACTTTGTGTCCTTGCAAGCATCATTTATACACATCTCATGAGTGCTGCAATTAATATCCACAATTGATCTCATAGTATGTAAACTGAGCACTAATTGGTTTGCATACATAAAGTTTATACCATACTCCAGAGAGGAGAAGCCTTTCAAGTATAAAGAAGGAGAAAAGAAATAAACAGTAACAAGAAAAGAAATCCAACAAAAAGAATTAAAGTGTCTCTACCTAACTCCAGAGAGGAGAAGTTTGTCTGAAATACCAACATATTTCTACTCCAGGGATATCAAGATTTCCACCTGCTAAAAGTTTCTGCATACCAGCTGGAAACATCTTTACCACAGATAGGGATTACATCCCCTCCATGCTTCCAACATACCTCACATGTTTGAGGTTAAATAAGGTGAGCACATTTAAATCTCACGTTTAGTTTTTGATTGCCTAGTACTGACATACTGCACCATAATTTGGTTTTGGTTTTGTTTTTCTCCATTCTATGGCCTAGATTTGGAGTTCGGCGGTAGCCGTCAAAACCAGCGTTAGAGGCTCCTAACGCTGGTTTTGGCCGCCCGCTGGTATTTGGAGTCAGTGATTAAAGGGTCTAACGCTCACTTTTCAGCCGCGACTTTTCCATACCGCAGATCCCCCTACGCCATTTGCGTAGCCTATCTTTTCAATGGTATCTTTCTAACGCTGGTATTTAGAGTCGTTTCTGAAGTGAGCGTTAGAGCTCTAACGACAAGATTCCAGCCGCCTGAAAATAGCAGCAGTTAAGAGCTTTCTGGCTAACGCCGGTTCATAAAGCTCTTAACTACTGTACCCTAAAGTACACTAACACCCATAAACTACCTATGTACCCCTAAACCGAGGCCCCCCCACATCGCCGACACTCGATTAAAATTTTTAACCCCTAATCTGCCGACCGCCACCTACGTTATATTTATGTACCCCTAATCTGCTGCCCCTAACCCCGCCGACCCTGTATTATATTTATTAACCCCTAATCTGCCCCCCACAACGTCGCCGACACCTGCCTACACTTATTAACTCCTAATCTGCTGAGCGGACCTGAGCGCTACTATAATAAAGTTATTAACCCCTAATCCGCCTCACTAACCCTATCATAAATAGTATTAACCCCTAATCTGCCCTCCCTAACATCGCCGACACCTACCTTCAATTATTAACCCCTAATCTTCCGATCGGAGCTCACCGCTATTCTAATAAATGGATTAACCCCTAAAGCTAAGTCTAACCCTAACACTAACACCCCCCTAAGTTAAATATAATTTTTATCTAACGAAATAAATTAACTCTTATTAAATAAATTATTCCTATTTAAAGCTAAATACTTACCTGTAAAATAAACCCTAATATAGCTACAATATAAATTATAATTATATTATAGCTATTTTAGGATTAATATTTATTTTACAGGCAACTTTGTAATTATTTTAACCAGGTACAATAGCTATTAAATAGTTAAGAACTATTTAATAGTTACCTAGTTAAAATAATAACAAATTTACCTGTAAAATAAATCCTAACCTAAGATATAATTAAACCTAACACTACCCTATCAATAAAATAATTAAATAAACTACCTACAATTACCTACAATTAACCTAACACTACACTATCAATAAATTAATTAAACACAATTCCTACAAATAAATACAATTAAATAAACTAGCTAAAGTACAAAAAATAAAAAAGAACTAAGTTACAGAAAATAAAAAAATATTTACAAACATAAGAAAAATATTACAACAATTTTAAACTAATTACACCTACTCTAAGCCCCCTAATAAAATAACAAAGCCCCCCAAAATAAAAAATTCCCTACCCTATTCTAAATTAAAAAAGTTACAAGCTCTTTTACCTTACCAGCCCTGAACAGGGCCCTTTGCGGGGCATGCCCCAAGAAGTTCAGCTCTTTTGCCTGTAAAAGAATAAATACAATACCCCCCCCCCCCAACATTACAACCCACCACCCACATACCCCTAATCTAACCCAAACCCCCCTTAAATAAACCTAACACTAATCCTCTGAAGATCTTCCTACCTTGTCTTCACCATCCAGGTATCACCGATCCGTCCTGGCTCCAAGATCTTCATCCAACCCAAGCGGGGGTTGGCGATCCATAATCCGGTGCTGAAGAAGTCCAGAAGAGGCTCCAAAGTCTTCCTCCTATCCGGCAAGAAGAGGACATCCGGACCGGCAAACATCTTCTCCAAGCGGCATCTTCGATCTTCTTCCATCCGGAGCGAAGCGGCAGGATCCTGAAGACCTCCAGCGCGGAACATCCATCCGGACCGACGACTGAACGACGAATGACTGTTCCTTTAAGGGACGTCATCCAAGATGGCGTCCCTCGAATTCCGATTGGCTGATAGGATTCTATCAGCCAATCGGAATTAAGGTAGGAATTTTCTGATTGGCTGATGGAATCAGCTGATCGGAACAGCCAATAGAATGCGAGCTCAATCTGATTGGCTGATTGGATCAGCCAATCGGATTGAACTTGATTCTGATTGGCTGATTCCATCAGCCAATCAGAAAATTCCTACCTTAATTCCGATTGGCTGATAGAATCCTATCAGCCAATCGGAATTCGAGGGACGCCATCTTGGATGACGTCCCTTAAAGGAACAGTCATTCGTCGTTCAGTCGTTGGTCCGGATGGATGTTCCGCGCTGGAGGTCTTCAGGATCCTGCCGCTTCGCTCCGGATGGAAGAAGATCGAAGATGCCGCTTGGAGAAGATGTTTGCCGGTCCGGATGTCCTCTTCTTGCCGGATAGGAGGAAGACTTTGGAGCCTCTTCTGGACCTCTTCAGCACCGGATTATGGATCGCCAACCCCCGCTTGGGTTGGATGAAGATCTTGGAGCCAGGACGGATCGGTGATACCTGGATGGTGAAGACAAGGTAGGAAGATCTTCAGGGGATTAGTGTTAGGTTTATTTAAGGGGGGTTTGGGTTAGATTAGGGGTATGTGGGTGGTGGGTTGTAATGTTGGGGGGGGGGTATAGTATTTATTCTTTTACAGGCAAAAGAGCTGAACTTCTTGGGGCATGCCCCACAAAGGGCCCTGTTCAGGGCTGGTAAGGTAAAAGAGCTTGTAACTTTTTTAATTTAGAATAGGGTAGGGAATTTTTTATTTTGGGGGGCTTTGTTATTTTATTAGGGGGCTTAGAGTAGGTGTAATTAGTTTAAAATTGTTGTAATATTTTTCTTATGTTTGTAAATATTTTTTTATTTTCTGTAACTTAGTTCTTTTTTATTTTTTGTACTTTAGCTAGTTTATTTAATTGTATTTATTTGTAGGAATTGTGTTTAATTAATTTATTGATAGTGTAGTGTTAGGTTAATTGTAGGTAATTGTAGGTAGTTTATTTAATTATTTTATTGATAGGGTAGTGTTAGGTTTAATTATATCTTAGGTTAGGATTTATTTTACAGGTAAATTTGTTATTATTTTAACTAGGTAACTATTAAATAGTTCTTAACTATTTAATAGCTATTGTACCTGGTTAAAATAATTACAAAGTTGCCTGTAAAATAAATATTAATCCTAAAATAGCTATAATATAATTATAATTTATATTGTAGCTATATTAGGGTTTATTTTACAGGTAAGTATTTAGCTTTAAATAGGAATAATTTATTTAATAAGAGTTAATTTATTTCGTTAGATAAAAATTATATTTAACTTAGGGGGGTGTTAGTGTTAGGGTTAGACTTAGCTTTAGGGGTTAATCCATTTATTAGAATAGCGGTGAGCTCCGATCGGAAGATTAGGGGTTAATAATTGAAGGTAGGTGTCGGCGATGTTAGGGAGGGCAGATTAGGGGTTAATAAATATAATATAGGGGTCGGCGGTGTTAGGGCAGCAGATTAGGGGTACATAGGGATAACGTAGGTTGCGGCGGTTTACGGAGCGGCAGATTAGGGGTTAAAAAAAATATGCAGGGGTCAGCGATAGCGGGGGCGGCAGATTAGGGGTTAATAAGTGTAAGGTTAGGGGTGTTTAGACTCGGGGTACATGTTAGGGTGTTAGGTGCAGACGTAGGAAGTGTTTCCCCATAGGAAACAATGGGGCTGCGTTAGGAGCTGAACGCAGCTTTTTTGCAGGTGTTAGGTTTTTTTTCAGCTCAAACAGCCCCATTGTTTCCTATGGGAGAATCGTGCACGAGCACGTTTTTGAGGCCGACCGCGTCCGTAAGCAACTCTGGTATCGAGAGTTGCATTTGCGGTAAAAATGCTCTACGCTCCTTTTTTGGAGCCTAACGCAGCATTTGATTAAACTCTCGATACCAGAGTTAAATTTATGGTGCGGCCAGAAAAAAGCCCGCGGAGCGTTAACAGCCCTTTTACCGCCGAACTCCAAATCTAGGCCACTGTGTGCTGAACTCTGAAACTCAACTCCATACCTTTTTCCTTCACATTCCATTTGATGATAGTGGAATATTCAGAAACTAGCTGCCATTGAAATATATCAGGAGGAACTAATTAGAGCAAAATAACCATTTGCAACGTACACAGCGCAGATCACGAAACACCCAAGCAACACTATATATATATACATATATATATACAGTATATATTTATATTTTCTGCAGTGTAGGATTCCCCCCATACCCCTCACCCTCCGGATCCCCCCCCCCCCCAAGCAGCTCTCTTAACCTCGCCTGCCTTACTATTACCGCCATCTTAGGTACTGGCAGCGGTCTGGCACCACATGTAAATTGTTTTGTTTTTGTTTGTTTCTTTCAGTTTTTTTTTCTCTAGCGTAGTGTCCCCCCAACCGTGATCCTTAGTTAGGGTGCCCCCACAACCCCTTTTCTGCAGTGTAGCTGCCCCATCCTTTCCTGTCCCTTTATTTCATTGTTTTCTGTAACGTAGGGCCCTTCCACTCCCTTGCCTCCTCTCCTCTTCCCTCTGCTGCTGAGCCACCCACCCGCCTCATGCCCACACCTCCCGTCGGCACCAGCAGAAGACACAGTGTCACCATCTGTAACGATCAGGCATCTGCCCTCATATGGAGCCGGAGCACCGATCTCACTCTGGCTCCATATGCGGTAAATGCTTGAAGCTTCAGGAGCTCCATCTCTTGGCTGTAACTTAAATGGACGTGAAACCAAAAAAAAATTCTTTCATTATTCAGATAGAAAATAACATTTAAAAAAAGTTTCCAATTTAATTATTTGATCAAATTTGCGTTGTTCTCCTGTTGTTCTTTGTTGAAGAGATACCTAGGTAGGTAGCATATACATGCCTGAGGCACTACATGACAGGAAATAGTGCTGCCATCTAGTGTTCTTGCTAATGTATAACATTGTTCCAAAACAGCTGCCATATAGTGCTGCAGACACGTGCACACCCCTGAACTTACCTTCCTGCATTTCAACAAAGGATAACAAAAAAACAAAGAAAATTGTATGTTCTATCTAAATCATGAAAGAACAATTTTGAATTTTAGGTCTTTTTAAAGAAAACAAGAATCGTAATTTAACCAAAGTATTTCAGAATTATAATTAAAAAAAAAATTCCTTAGTATGTATAAATCACATTTTTATATTATAATATTACATTACCTCTTTTATAGAGATTACTTTAAGGAGAACAGAAACTGCATTCCTTCTGTGAATCCGGTCTGTTTTTAGTTTAAACTTTACCTCTATGTGACTGTTCCAATATTGAGACTCCCCCTGTTGTTGAATGGTCCATTCATTTGACTGACATCCAAGACAGCCAATTAACATCCTCCTTTTTTACGTAGTGGCACTTTTTTGTTAATATTTTTGCTTATGTATGAAATTTAACATTTGCTATACCACATGTCAGTTCACATACCATGAGGTTTATTGTGGTTTCTCTCATTGCATCTTTTGTCATGCTGCACAGCAGCACAGGGATAAGACAGAAGGCATTGCAGCTGCTTCAGGTTGCATGCCCGCCTTTCTCCACCCACACCCGCTGCTTCTAACTAAAAAAGCCTGCTCGAAGGCTGTGAGTGCCTGCGTGCAGGTAATAAACCTTTAAAGACAGTTTTATAGAAGTTTTTTAAAGCTCTGTGTGACCCCTACTAAAGGGAGGCCTAAGGCGACTTATTAATTAGCCTAATGCTAGGTCCGCCTCTTCTGCTAATGATACCAGTGTTGTAATTATGGGAGACTTTAACTACCCTGAAATAAAATGGGCCAATTAAAGGCTAGATTAGGACTGGAGCGCAAACAGTTATGCACGAGCGAAAAGAGGTTTATCGCGGGTGTTTGCGCACGTCGAGTTTTTCGCTCGTATTACAAGTTTTAAGTAAAGACGATCACTTAAGCGCAATTGAAGTTAACACATAACGGGTTAGCGCGACCTCAGAGCTCTGGTTAACTGTTTTGCAAAACAAAAAATGGTCACAAAAAACTAAAAAAAAATATTTAAAAGTACAGTTACACTCATAATAACACAATCTAATAAAGATTATTAAAAAAAATATTGCACAAAAAAGTTATAAAGGCCCAAAGATATAAGGTCTCAGGTGTATATATGTGCGTGTGTATATATATATATATATATATATATATATATATACAGGGAGTGCAGAATTATTAGGCAAATGAGTATTTTGACCACATCATCCTCTCTATGCATGTTGTCTTACTCCAAGCTGTATAGGCTCGAAAGCCTACTACCAATTAAGCATATTAGGTGGTGTGCATCTCTGTAATGAGAAGGGGTGTGGTCTAATGACATCAACACCCTATATCAGGTGCAGCACTCTTAAAATTGCAAAGCTTCTGAAGCGTGATCATCGAACAATCAAGCGTTTCATTCAAAATAGTCAACAGGGTCGCAAGAAGCGTGTGGAAAAACCAAGGCGCAAAATAACTGCCCATGAACTGAGAAAAGTCAAGCGTGCAGCTGCCAAGATGCCACTTGCCACCAGTTTGGCCATATTTCAGAGCTGCAACATCACTGGAGTGCCCAAAGCACAAGGTGTGCAATACTCAGAGACATGGCCAAGGTAAGAAAGGCTGAAAGACGACCACCACTGAACAAGACACACAAGCTGAAACGTCAAGACTGGGCCAAGAAATATCTCAAGACTGATTTTTCTAAGGTTTTATGGACTGATAAAATGAGAGTGAGTCTTGATGGGCCAGATGGATGGGCCCGTGGCTGCATTGGTAAAGGGCAGAGAGCTCCAGTCCGACTCAGACGCCAGCAAGGTGGAGGTGGAGTACTGGTTTGGGCTGGTATCATCAAAGATGAGCTTGTGGGGCCTTTTCGGGTTGAGGATGGAGTCAAGCTCAACTCCCAGTCCTACTGCCAGTTTCTGGAAGACACCTTCTTCAAGCAGTGGTACAGGAAGAAGTCTGCATCCTTCAAGAAAAACATGATTTTCATGCAGGACAATGCTCCATCACACGCGTCCAAGTACTCCACAGCTTGGCTGGCAAGAAAGGGTATAAAAGAAGAAAATCTAATGACATGGCCTCCTTGTTCACCTGATCTGAACCCCATTGAGAACCTGTGGTCCATCATCAAATGTGAGATTTACAAGGAGGGAAAACAGTACACCTCTCTGAACAGTGTCTGGGACGCTGTGGTTGCTTCTGCACGCAATGTTGATGGTGAACAGATCAAAACACTGACAGAATCCATGGGTGGCAGGCTTTTGAGTGTCCTTGCAAAGAAAGGTGGCTATATTGGTCACTGATTTGTTTTTGTTTTGTTTTTGAATGTCAGAAATGTATATTTGTGAATGTTGAGATGTTATATTGGTTTCACTGGTAAAAATAAATAATTGAAATGGGTATATATTTGTTTTTTGTTAAGTTGCCTAATAATTATGCACAGTAATTGTCACCTGCACACACAGATATCCCCCTAAAATAGCTAAAACTAAAAACAAATGAAAAACTACTTCCAAAAATATTCAGCTTTGATATTAATGAGTTTTTTGGGTTCATTGAGAACATGGTTGTTGTTCAATAATAAAATTAATCCTCAAAAATACAACTTGCCTAATAATTCTGCACTCCCTGTATATATAATAGTTGTGACAGCACCACAGCAGTTTCTGGTGAACATTTATTTTATTAGAGGATATGAGACCTCAAAGCGACTTTTCGAACCTACATGTTTCTTAATCATGCATAGCTTACAGGTGAACATTTAAAAAGCTTACCTGAACCAATCAAATCACTAATTGCCTCTGACACATTTTAACCCTTACCTATCTAGGCATACTTGTAATGAGGCAGCGGCATCTAAAACTTATTTATATATACAAAAATTATAAAAATAAATGCAAATCATAATCCTTATTCAGACCATTTGGATGAAGTGCATTCAACTATTTAATCCACCACACTTCTTTTTGTTGTAGCCTAAGTTCCCTATTTCCTTCTCTCCTAAGTTGGGGAATGTGATCAATAACCTGGTAACTAAGTTGGCTAACTGAATGGCCCATTTGAACAAAGTGGGCAGAAACTGGCAAAGTCATATCTTTATATCTAATCAAGGTTTTATGTTGGCAGAACCTATCCCTGACAGCCTGTGTCGTTTCACCTATATAACACAGCCCACATGGGCATTTAAGTAGGTAAATGGTGTACTCTGTCTGGCAAGCATAAAGACCATTAATAGTAAGCTGCTTTCTTTTATCATTTTGAGCCAGATGTTTGCCTTTAAAGGGACAGTCAAGTATAAATTAAATTTATAAAATTAATTTATAAAATTAAATTAAATAAATTAAAACTGGGGAATGAGTAATAAAGGGATTATCTATCTTTTAAAACAATAACAATTTTATGGTTGACTGTCCCTTTAATAATGGAATTACACTGCACACAGTGTAGACAAGGGTAGCAACCCTTATTGGGGGTAATTAAATAATTAATTGACATAGGTTTAGTTGTACCCACATCCGCCCTCACTACATTATCTCTAAGGTGCCTCACTCTATGATATGATGGCATAGGTGGTAACTGGAATGACCTAATTTCTGGATTATATTTAGACAAAAGGTGCCAGTGTTTTCTTATAATTCCAAAAATATCCCTGCTTTTATTGCTATACTCAGTTGAAAAGACCAACCTGTCCTTTTTAGTGTTTTCAGATTTTTGTACCTCAATGACTTCATTAGAGACTAATACATCATTGTTTGTATGTTCAATTAAATTCTCTGGATAGCCTCTTTTAATAGCCTCTTTAAATAAACTTCTGGCCCATAGTTTGTTTTCTTATCTGTAACTTACTATTATCCTTGACAATTCTTTGTGTATGCAATAACTGGCTTTTGGGTATGGATTGGAAGACACTATCAGGATGGAGACTATTGTATCTTAAAAGAGTATTTCTATATGTGGGTTTTCACATATAGATCAGTTATTAGTCTACTACCCTGTTTGCATACTCAAGTATCCAAAAAACTAGCATGTGTAAGAGTAAATTTTTAACCTGACATGGAGGAATTTATGTCTTCCACAAATTGTAGAAAGGACCCCAATGTGCCTCCCCATCTGCCAAATATATCATCTATATAACGTAGCCAGAGTTTATATTCTTTTCTAAACAAGATATTTTCATAGACATATCTATTCTCAAAGCCACTCATAAATAAATTGGCATATGAGGGGGCCACATTGGAGCCCTTAGAAGTACCTCTTTTTTGCCTGTAGTAGGTATCCTGAAAAAGGAAATAATTACAGTAGAGAACAAGTCTCAAAAGATCATCAAAAAATCACATTGAAGTGAATTATATTATTCCTTTCTTTCCAGGAAACCTCTAACCATAGTCAATCCAGCTTCATGGGGAATGGATGTGTATAGACTTACAACGTCTAGGGAAAAAAATAATACAATGTTCCTCAACTTCAATATTTTCCAATCTCTCTAAAAAGTAATTTGTATCTTTAATAAAGGATTTCTGTATCTTCACCATAGGAAATAAAATCCTATCCAAGAAGATTGAGATATTGGAAATAAATTGATTCAGTATAAGCCACTAAGCCCACTATGTGTAAAAAAACAGGGGTTACTGGGAATTTTTTCAATAAAAAATCATAAACAGACTAATAATATTATAATTTAGTGCACTATCTAGGATGACTTTTATTTATTTTTGAATATTTGGAAGGGGATTTTGTTCCAAAATTTCATAAATACCACCATCAGATAATTAGTGGAGTATTTCCCGCACATTGTATTCTGTGTCTAACACAACAACTGCTCCTCACTTGTCCGCATTTTTATTGGCGATCTCTTTGTTACTCTTTAATTTAGACAGGGCATCTTTCTCTTCTCTTGTTAAATTATTACTGGCGCGGTTCAGGGGTTAAATCAGATTTTTTAAAAAGAGCATACACATCTTTTCGTACAAATTTAGCAAAAGTTTCTACTTTTTTTCTTAGTAATACCAACATTATTCAAATCAAGTGCTACTGAATCTGATTTATTAACATAATTTTTTAATGTAATTGTAGTATAATAGTTAGGGTAGGTTAATTAATAGTTTAATATAGTTTAATGTATTTGTAGTATAATAGTTAGGGTAGGTTAATTAGTAGTTTAATATAGTTTAATGTAATTGTAGTATAATAGTTAGGGTAGGTTAATTAGTAGTTTAATATAGTTTAATTTAATTCTAATGGTAAGTTTAAATTTATTATAAGATAGGGATGAGGTAATTATAATGTAAAGTTAGCGGGTTGTTAGTTTTAGAGGTTAATAGCTTAATTTAGTTTATTGCGATGTGGGGGCTGGTGGTTTAGGGGTTAATAGGTTTAGTAAGTGGTAGTGATGTGGGGTTTAGGGGTTAATAAATGTATTTAGTTGCGGAGGGGTCTGGGAGCGGAGGGATAGGGGTTAATAACTTTATTAGAGTTTTGGTGGGCTCCGGGAGCGGAGGGATAGGAGTTATTAATAACTTTATTAGAGTTGCAGTGGGCTCCGGGAGCAGCGGGATGGGGGTTAATAACTTTATTTAGTTGCGGTGGGCTCCGGGAGCGGCGGGATAGGGGTTAAACATTTTAGTATAGTGGCTGTGTTTAGTGACAGGATATAAATAAAGTTGGGGAAAAGTTGAATAGCAGCGAGATCGATGACTGTAAGTTAACAACAGTCCGCTGCTCATTGCCCCGTACTTGGTGCAAGGCTTTTTGACAGCTCTTTTTAAATAAGTAGAGCGTATTCAGATCCGCAGCCGCGATGTTAGGCGAGCGTATTGGTTCCGTCAAATGCAGCATAGTTGACAGCTTGATAATTCGCCCTCTTAGACTATAATGGCCACAGGCCACACCCCCATCTGGTGACATCACACTCCCACTCTCACAGGTATCTTGAGATAAAGGAGAGATCCCCCATGTCTCACTGAATAAACCTCAGTTTTATAATAATATAGTAGAGTTAAGAAGCCCTTAAAAAGAAGCATACATTGAAGAGGAAAAAGACTTAACCCAATTGAAATAAGCGTCACCACTCTTGGACCACATACAGTATACAATTAGAAAAAAGAGGGTAATAATAAGGGACATGATTTAGAAAGCTGCTCTTGGGTCTTACATATACATTTTTAGGGATATCTTAAGAAATATCATTTTCAAGCTATTATCTTTAATATATTTAAGCAAAAGCAACCAAGAAAAACTGAACATGTTAAATTAGCTTATGTCATATTACAGTCTACATCAAACCTCTGATTGGAAGAATTTTATGGCTTTATAGGGCACTGTTATAATACCCCTCAAACAGGTTATTAACAGAAGTTTTGACACCATTTGTATAATAATAGTATAATACTACCATAACGACTCTGGTATTAGGTATCGACTTTTGAGAAACATAGAGGAAATAAAGACACTATGCCGCTGACAGAATAGCACCAGATTTAAAATTGGAATGATGTCACTAGCAGTAAAAGTAATCAGATTGAGCCAATCAGATTGAGCTCACATTCTATTGGCTGATCAGAACAGTCAATAGAATGCAAGCTCAATCTGATTGGCTGATTGGATCAGCCAATCGGATTGAACTTGAATCTGATTGGCTGATTCCATCAGCCAATCAGAATTTTCCTACCTTAATTCCGATTGGCTGATAGAATCCTATCAGCCAATCGGAATTCGAGGGGCGCCATCTTGGATGACGTCCCTTAAAGGAACCGTCATTCGTCGGGAAGTCGTCGGCCAGGATAGATGTTCCGCGTCGGCGGGATGAAGATGGAGCCGGAAGAAAGAAGATTGAAGATGCCGCTTGATAGAAGACTTCAGCCGGATGATGGACCTCTTCAGCCCCCGCTTGGATGAAGACTTCAGCCGGATGATGGACCTCTTCAGCCCCGGATAGGAGGAAGACTTCGGACCCTCTTCTGGACGGATCGGTGATACCCGGCGTGGTGAAGACAAGGTAGGAAGATCTTCAGGGGCTTAGCGTTAGGTTTATTTAAGGGGGGTTTGGGTTAGATTAGGGGTATGTGGGTGGTGGGATGTAATGTTGGGGGGGGTATTGTATGTTTTTTTTACAGGCAAAAGAGCAGAATTCTTTGGGGCATGCCCCGCAAAAGGCCCTTTTAAGGGCTGGTAAGGTAAAAGAGGTTTTCAATTTTTATTTTAGAATAGGGTAGGGCATTTTTTTATTTTGGGGGGCTTTGTTATTTTATTAGGGGGCTTAGAGTAGATGTAATTAGCTTAAAATTGTTGTAATATTTTTATAATGTTTGTAAATTATTTTTTTATTTTTTGTAACTTAGTTCTTTTTTTATTTTTTTGTGACTTAGTTCTTTTTTTTATTTTTTGTACCCCCTAACGCTGGTTTTGACGGCTAACGCAGAACTCTAAATCTAGGCGTTAGAAAAGGTAAAATATGTCATTTGACAAGGTCGGCACCAGTTTGTTTGTCATAAAAAGCGTTGGGCCAGACTAAGAACATGTCTGTGCTATAAAGGGGCTCCCGCCCTGTATATATCCACACAAAAATGAGAGGCCCACAGGATTTTAACCCTTTTAAAATACCACTTATTCAGAAAAGCTAAAATATATGAAGTGGCAAGGTTGTCACCAATTTGTTTGCTATAAAGAGCATTGGGCCGGGCTGACAACATGTCTGTCCTATGAAGGGTTCATGCCTTGTATATTCCACACATAAATGTGTGGCCCAAAATATTTTAACCTTTTCAAATGACCAGTTACTTATTCAGAAAAGGTAAAATATATGAGATAGCAAGTTTGGCACAAGTTTGTTTGCTATAAAAATCATTGGGCCAGGCTAAAAACATGCTTAACCTATGAAGGGCTTCACGCCGTGTATGTAGCCACACAAAAATTAGTGGCCCAAAGGATTTTAACCCTTTTAAAATACCAGTTACTTATTCAGAAAAGGTAAAATATATGAAGTGGCAATGTTGCCACCAATTTGCAATAAAGGGCGCTGGGCCAGGCTGATAACATGTCTATTCTATGATGGGTCACGCCTTGTGTATATATATATATATATATATTCCACACATAAATGAGTGGCGCAAAGGATTTTAACCCTTTTATAATATCAGTTACTTATTAGAAACAATCAAAATGATGCCATGTTTGCCATCTGATTATTGCAATATAAGATTTTTTTTTAATAAAATGTAAGTTTGTTTAGGTTTTTGGAAAGTGTATTATTTTATTTAAAATAAAAATAATGCAGATATCTTTACTTTGCAAATTGTAATCAGTTGCAGAATAAGAAACTGACTGAATAAGAATCCAACTTCTGCCTTGTACATTTTGCAGCTTGTCAGTATATTTATAAGAATCTTAGTAGTGCTATCCAAATAATATATCAGTTTATGGCAGGGTTACAAACACAATATAAAAAAAAATTAGCAACCCTAATCAACCATGCATCTACTAGACCATACAATTAATATAAATACCTGAATTCTTTTATTTAGTTAATATCCATGAACATATTGAAATATATTTGCAATAAAAGGAAACTAAATAATATTATAGGCGCTTGAAAACTATTTAAATATGCTATGCAAAATTCCTACACGCTTATCTTAAGAAACCAGCCTTATGTACAAGTCTTTTAACATCCAAGCAATACAATTCTAAACAGTGTTTATAAAACAATAGGATAATATATATATTCTGCTATTTAACTGCAATTTATCCTAATACAATATTGACTTAAAATACCAGAACTTTCACAGATAAATCACTTAGTCTACCAAATACAAATTTAAATAATATCTAGGCTGGGGTTATCAATTTAAAATACAATTTATTTATTTGACTCTGCCAGGCCCAGCAATAGTAATTGTTTACTTTAAATGCTTGCATACAAATAGGTAGGCTAAGAGCTATCTAGGACAATGACACACAGTTTAAAAGTATAATCTGCTCTTTAAATCTATTAACTGTAAAGGCTATGCATATGACTTATCTTACAAAATCCAGAAAACTGTATCTTTAAACTGCAGTGACTTTAAAATATCACATGTAATTAGCAGCCCTTTTACTTATACTCTATATATATATATATATACGTTACCAAAATGAGATCCAACTTCAAGATTTTTTTCACACCTCATATAAAATAAGTGTAATTGCAATGGAATAGGAGTAGTATGGCCCACTTTGTTTTTATAGTTTGACTGTGTCCCACGCAAAACAGTTTCAGTCAGTTACAAAACTCTGCAGCCAGTCTCTCCTTCCTTCTGCATACAACTTATTAGTCTAATCATAGGTGTGAAATATGGGTGGCCCTTCGAAACCTTGTCCCTCTATTGGATAATCTGAATATCCCATTTCCAACAGCCAAAAAGCTTTCTGGCTGTAGTTCTCTCATATCAACACCGGGTGGCAGCATTACAATTAGACAGCATAAACAATTGCAGCATGACAAAGAAATACAGTTATACATTTAAGCATCTTTCTTTAAAATGTATAATAACTCCCATAATTTCTTGTATCTCTCCCAATATTAATTATAGGTGAAGCGGCATCAGATTAATTTCCTGATCGTTTTGATATGAAACATCAAATACATCTAGCATTATATTAAAATAATTTATATTTCATTTAGCCTAACAGAAAATTTATATCTCATAGTCATATCACATCAAAGTAACTTCCATATCTTCATCTCACTATATTTTAAAAGATGTATTTGAAACTTTATAAATATTTATTGCACATTCATATGATATGATATTTCATTTCATGCAGGCATTCCATCTGAAATAAATTAATAAGTGTCATTAATTATTTCTTTCCAGGTCCACAAGTATTTATTTATATTCTTAAAAACACAGAGGTTAAGTAAGATCTTTTATGTTTTCAAAACATATATATATATATATATATATATATATATATATATATATATATATATATACATACACATATATATATGCACATTTATTTCTATGTAGATCTGAGATTATCTGTCTGAAAAATATAAACAAAACAGAGGTTATTACACATTTTTGACTGACTAAAACGGTTATCTCCCAAGCTTAGCAAATACCCATGTAATAATAATAGAGAATTAGACAATTTCTCAAATTTCTATATTTAATACATTCTGGGGCATGCATTCAAACAGAAAAAAAAATACATTGATGTTTATTTGCTGCCTGCTTTAATGAGTTTCAGAGTCACACCTCAGCATCTGTCTTTTGTTTCCCAAGGCCTTTATTGCCCCACATGGGGGCAATCCACGAGTAGTTGTAAAAGTCTTAATACAGCACATTTCCTGTAAGTACTATGCTTATCCAACTATTTTAGATTTTATCCTTTTAAGTGATGGTCTTAAATTGGGTAGACCAAATGTTCCATTGTATCAAAGTGCTGTCATTTAACATTGGTTCCCAGTCAATCATATAGATGGTTAAATAAACTGTGTTATATTTCAGTTCCTTGCTAAATTATACAATTGCATAATTTAACATATTGAGTGTGTGAGATCTCCCAGAGATAATCATTTGTTCTCATTTTAGCCAAGAATGTCTCCTGTGCAATTGGAGTGGGGGAGATCTCTTAGAAATAATCCTTTGTTTTACAGACCATGTGCACATCCACAGATTTATTAAATAAAGTTAAATATACTTCTATATATTATTTAATAATATTTCAAATACCTTGACATAAATCCCCCTTTCCAATTCAAAAATAGGTAGGACACATGTATTTGAATTGGATCAAAGTTAGTGGTATTTGGTGAGGATGTTGACCGTACACATCATGGACAGTCTTCTATGTAGATAGTCTGTCGATTTTTAGCCTTCATGTTTATCAGCTAGGCATCTTTGAACTACAGTATGTCTTTAGTTCATTTGGGGATATGACACTTCATTCTCCCTCTATGACTTGTAGTTGGGATTTGGGATGACATGCCTGTAATTGATTTATATGGACCCATTTATCTATGAAACCTTCATTTTTGGGGATTCTTATTTTATAGGCCACTGGAGATATTTTGTCAGTAATGGCAAAATGACCTTTCCATGAGGGAAGAAATTTCTTCTCCCTAACCTGATCTCTTCCAAAGTTATAAAGATAAACTTTATCATTTATTTCATATTCCTTTTTGGATGTTTTGAGATCATAATAGGTTTTAGTGGCAGTTGCAGCTCTTTCTAAATTCCTTTGAGCAAATGCAAAGGCATATTGCAGGTGTTTTCTAAAGTTTTCCACATATTGATGTGTATTGGCAGCGTTTATCAAATTTTGGTCTGATGTACGGTACAGCAGATTCTGAGGTAGAACCATTCTTCTACCAGTCATCAGTTCAAAAGGTGACATCTTGGTAGCACTACTTGGAGTTGCTCTTAATGCCATTAAGACTAGAGGTAGTTTTACATCCCAGTCTTTACCTGTTTCACTCACAAACTTTTTGAGGATTTTAACAATGGACTGGTTGCAACGCTCTACACCACCACTTGAGGCAGCTCTATAAGCAATATGGAGCTTTCTTTTAACCCCTAGTATTTTCCACATTTTTGTCATCACTTCGCTAGTGAAGTGGGTCCCCCGATATGATTCGATTCTTTGGGGCAAACCAAATCTGGAAAATACATGGTTGATGAGCAATGCTGCACATGTTTCAGCACTATTGTTAGGTGCACTAATGCACTCTACCCATTTTGTGAACAGGCATGTCACGGTTAACATGTATTTGTTACCTCTTGATGATCTTGTTACTGGGCCAATAAAATCAATTTGTATATCTGACCATGGCATTACCATCCCCCTTTTCTGCAATGGCGCTCTATGCGTTGGTGCAGTGGGTTGAAACTGTGGGCAGATTAAACACCCTTGACAGTAGGTTTGAACATCTTTCAACATGTGTGGCCAAAAAGCGTAATCACGCAATATTTCATACGTGAGTTTGGCACCATGATGGCCAGATGTGGGAGCATCATGGGTATGTTGAAGCATTAGACCTCGGAACTTGGTGGGTACTACCCACTGCTGGATGCCAGTTTTGGAGGTTCTAATTAACAAACCATCCTGTAATTTGAATTGTGATTTAGATTTTATTAAGATTCTCAGATCTTCTTTGCCAATACAATCATCTTTTGAGATGGGGTTGCTTTCAGGATCTTCTATGTGTTTATAGAAGATGCCTACAATGGGGTCTTCTTTTTGACTAGTGATCAGGTCCTCACTAGGAGAATCCTGACTCCATTGTACCAAATTAGGCTCACTCTGTTGTTTTGCCTGGTTTCTGGTAATGGCTTCTACCTGAATTGCACCCATTAAGTGGTCAATATTAAGGAGTTCTCCAGTTATGGCTCCTTGTTTGGCTAATGAATCCGCAAGGTCATTGCCTTCCTTATCCGGACCTAGAATTCTGGAATGACCCTTGGTCTTTTTCCAGTGTATGGTTAAATCATTGGATACCACCAGATTATCAATCTAGCAGAACAACTTGCCATGCTTGACTGGTTTGTTATTGCTTTTCTGCATATCATTTCTTTTCCAAGTTGGCAGGTATTCAACAAAACTTTCACGCACATAATTTGAGTCAGTTATGATCACAATTTCATGAATACCATGTTCAATAGCCATTTCAATGGTTTTGAAAACAGCAGTGAGTTCTGCAACTTGACTGGATCTTGGTCCAATGTTGAAACCTATAGATATATTTGGGAATCCATTTGTCCCCGTTATACCAATGCCAGCGACTAATCTGCGCTCATTATCAATAGTGGCATGGTAAGAACAACCATCAACATACACCCAAGGTAATGTTTGGCAATGGTCCTTATTGTACATTTTATATGGAGAAAGCAATTGTTCTTCCAGAAAATCATCTTCTGATAATTCTTCCCCAGGATCTCTAGCAGTACAGTCGTGGAGCTCAGCAAGCCCTTGTGTGACTGGATTCTTTTTATTCTGCTTGTAGCAAATTTCTAATGGCCAGCCTTGCAAGGAGAGTCCACGCTGTTATGCGGCTATTAGACAAATTCCCGTCTCTTATTCTCTCACTTTGCAAATATAGCAAAGGCTGGTGGGCCGTTTCTACAATAATTTTCTCGCCCTGTATATAGCTGCGGAAATTTTGTAGAGCCCATACAGTAGATAAGAGGGCTTTTTCACAATCGTTAAACTTTATTTCTACTGGGGATAGATTTTTGCTCGCATAAGCAATGGCTTTGTTCAAATTATCATGCTTTTGGTATAAAACAGCACTCATGCTTACATCTGTGTACCCTGTTTCTAAGTAGAAAGGTTTGCCACCTTCAGGGTACGCTAAGCAAGGTGCTTGAGTGAGTTTTCTCTTCAGCTCTCTGATGGCTGTCTCTTGAGACTCACTCCAGTGCCATTTCACCTCTTTCTTTAGAAGAAGTAGTAGTGGTTTAGCTAATTCCGCATAATTATCAATGAATTTGCGAGAATAATTTGTCATACCCAGGAATGATCTCAATTCCTTTAAGTTAGTTGGGTTTTTAGAATTCACTATCGCTTCCACCTTTTTCTTTTGGGGATTTAATCCTTCAGAGGTAACTTCATGTCCCAAGAAGTTTACACGAGTGCGGCACCATTGAGCTTTTTGCAGGGATAATTTGACACCTGCCCTTTTAAGTTGGCTGAGGACGTGTTTAAGCTCTGCGATGTGTTTTTCAAAGTCTGTGCTTTTGATTAAAACATCATCAACATAAGATAAGGTCCCCCTTTCCAGTGCGTCAGGCATAGCCTTATGCATGAATACAGCAAATTCATGTCCAGAATTTATGTATCCAAATGGAAGTCTCTGGAATGCATACTGAACCTTTTGGAAGGAGAATGCTAGCTTATATTGGTCCTCGCATGTACCTTTATGGTCCAATATCCCTGTGCACAATCAATGGCAGTGAATATTTTGGATCCCTGCATTTGTGCTAGGCATTGGTCAATATATGGCACAGGCCAGCCAGACATGTATACTCGTTTGTTTAGCTGTCTTAAGTCAGCACACAAACGCCATTGTCCATTGGGCTTAAGGACACCTAGAATAGGATTATTATACGAGCTGTGCACCTGTCTGATAATACCTCTTTCTTCCAAATTCCTTATGATCTCTGCAAGAGAATCATATGAGGCTAAGGGAAGTCTGTATTGTTTGACAAATACAGGTGGTGCATCAGGATCTGTTTGTATTCGTGCAATGTGCAAGTCTGTAGTACCACAGTCATAAGAATCCTTAGCAAAAATATCCTTGTACTCCATCAGGAGTTCTCGCAGCTGTTGGCGTTCATCATCGCTGGAACAGCCATCAGCTAAGGATATTTGCTCTTCGACTATTTGCTGAAATCCTGGAAAGATTTCAGGCTGTCCTATTTCATAGGCTTCTTCCAATCTAGAGGTGAGACCCCCTTGATTATAATTTACATTGCTCCCATGACTCTGGGTATTGGCGTAATCTTGCTGTTTGATTGGCTGATCAAACACTAGAGAGGCTTCTTCAATTTTACAGATGCCTTCCTCTGAGCTGAAGGGATAAATAGACTGAATATTAAATAGACCCTCTGGCATGGATGCAAAGGATTGTTCTATTAATTGTTCTTCAGTTAGGTATCCTTCAGGTATTAGCCCAATTACATTATTCTGGAATCCAAAAGTGTAATAACTTGATTCCAGTGCATATCCTATGGTGGTTCCCTTGGATAATGTTATATCCTGTGGGGTCATGTTATGCACAACAATATGTATTGGAACAGTTCCAATATTTATCATAGGAGTGTAGGTTACTGTGACGCCCAGATTTTGTATTCTATGGGAGAGGCAAATTAGTGTTTCAGAAGTTTTTAATTTCTGACCTCTCTTTACCTGTAAGGGTAAAAGAAATTTATCAGCCCCAGCAGGAATTATAACATCGCTAGATACCTGCATATTCACAGCATATGGCAATTGCTGGTTTGATTTTAGGGCTGCATTTTCATCCTGAAATACTTCAGGGTCCCCCTTTAACCTGCTCCAAAGGCAAGAGTTAATCAAATCTATTTGTATGGCATATCTATGTAAGATATCATTGCCAATGTATATCTGATTATGGGGAGTATTTAAAACTAAAAACAGGTGCTTCACTGACTTATTACCAATAGAGATAGATAATAAGCACTTAGCTGTGATGTTATAGCTTTCAGACCTGTCATCCAGGCCGTAGACACAGTGGTCTTGGGGAGAAAGATATTTAATCACTTTAGGTTCAGCTATCTGCGCTAATAAACCTTCGCTTATATAGCTAGCTTCCTGTTTTAAGTTTATTTTAGCATACTTGGTTTTACCAAGGTCATGTACTTGTATAGGGATAAATAGATCCTCTTTAACTCTCTCAATCCCTGTGAGGTATTGAGCATGGTCTCCCCCTTTAGGGATTTTAGGATCCCCCTTGTGGAGTGATATGGTTAATATATCGCCATCTAGGGAGATATTCGCTATCTTTCCGGGCGAAATTTTAAAAGTATTACCATCAGAGCCACTAAAAGGAGTCTGATCATCTATTTGTAGAATAGTGATTTCAGGTACAGAGTTATTCCTGAAATGAATCTCCACAGCATCTGGTTTCTCTTCCAACACGTGACAGCTATGTCGGGTGCGAGATATACCAGATTTTTCATAATTGATAGGCCGTTTAACTTGTGACCAAATTACATTATTTATGCAATCAATTATGGTGCTTAATCGTTTCAGGAGATCACTACCAATAATTAAACGATCAGTTGGCAGATCCACTATAATGACAGGGTGTCTTATGACCCTGTTCCCCAATTTAAATTTTAACCAGGCAGTACAGTAGACTTTTAGGGAGTCACCCCCAACACCTATTAGAGAACCGTCAAATTCTTTTATTTTAGGTTTGTGGGGTGTTAGCTCATTTAGCTGTGTGTAGTACCTGTGGGATAAGATAGTTGCCTGTGACCCAGTGTCACTTAATCCCCTGATAGGGTTGGAGACTGAATCTTGCAGCTCAACTAATACATAATATCTTCCTGCAGTTTCTACCATTTCACACATAAAATTGGCATTCTCACACATCTGTGGGCTTCGCCACGTGTTACCTGAATTCGCCCTGTCATTCGATGCAGAGGAACCTTCATACCCACCTGTTTCCTCTATGACAAGGTCGGTTGGATTCTTTTGTACTGCATCTGTGGAGATAAGGTTAGGAGAGAGCTGCAAGGGAAGAGATTTGTTAACTTTTCCCGGATAAGGTTGCTTGTCACCACAGTTAAATTGTCTGTTTTCGGTCTGTGGGGAGAGAACATGATTAGTATTATTGGTATTTATTACTACATTTTGCATATCTCTCCCCTCCCCTTCAGGTGATACTGCAGTATTTATGACTGTGCCTGTGGTCCACTGCTGACCACTGGCTGTACCCCTAAAAAAGTATTGTTCGGTTGCTGAGCCGTAGATTTTTGACTCATATTAGCGATTTGTTCGCTCAACCGATTTAACTGGGTAAACAGCGTATCTACCTGATTGTACAAGTTACCTCTACCCCTGGGCCTATCTCTTGGTGCCCCATTGTACTGATTCCTGGACCATTGGGTTCCATCAGAATCAGGGCCGCTATTTCTATTCTGGCATGGTTGCCCCTGGGGTTCAGCTTGTTCAGTATTAGTACTTTGGGGAGCATTATATACCTGGGGTGTCTGGTTACCCTGAGAATATCTTCGCCGCCTATTGTATCTACCCTTGCGCGGATACCAATTATTTGGTGAGTATTCTCTTTGTGAATTATGTAATTGTGTAATTATTCACCTGATTATGTCCCCCACTTTGTTTATAGTCTCCCTGCGCCTCAACCTGTGTAGGGGGAGGGGCAGAATTAAACCTCTGTGGATATTGCCTGTTTTGACTGGCCACCTCTGCGTAAGTCCTCTTTTTAGATTCCAAATTGAGGGGGCTAGGTGTCACCCTAGTTTCTGCCACAATTTTGGGTTTTGACTCCTTTTTAACCCCCTGCTCACTGGACTGCTGAATAGAGTATAACTTCGTACTCTCTTTGATCAGCCATTCCAATGAGCAGTCCTCATCAAAATCTCTAGCTAAGTTGATTTTGATGGGTGTAGGCAGTGCTTCAAAAAATAAATTTACAAATTCTGAGCCATCAAATTTGGGATTATCTTCAGCCATACTGTACGCATTTTTCAATACAGAAAGGAATTCGATTGGACTCTGATTCGCACGACACTTTAAACCATATACCGCTATTTTCGCGGCAGTTTTAGTGCGATATTGCCCGAATTCTTTTCTGCATTGTCGTTTTACCCCATTCCAGGAATGAATGTTCATATCCTTTAGTGAAGCAAAGAATTTGTGATGCTTACTGTCAAATACCCAGGGCAGAAATTCAATTTTCAATTTCTCACTTGCAACATTCATTATAGCTAACGCATTTTCAAAAGCCTGTAAATGATCAATTACAGATGTTGTTCCCTTATTGGAGAATATAGGTACTGCGCGTTGTACGAAGGTGATTATTTTATGGGAATCATAGACTTTATCAGACTTACTCTGGACTTCTCTGTTAGAGTTTCCCTCCCCCGCGCCAGCTGCGCTACAGCTGTCCTCTGGATTAACATCCTGAGGGGATTGTCTATTTGGGACATCTATTTCTGACCCGTTAGGGGTCATTTGTCTATGTTGTTCTATATATTTTTGTACCTCGTCCCTGACGCGTTCGCGAAAGGAGTTAGCATTATCTGTATTATTCTCATTGTTAACATAAGGGTTTTCATTATGGCGATATGACCTTTTAAAATCGCTTAATTCTCTCTGGCTTTGCGCAAGCTGTTTATTTAAATCTTGTATCTGTGCGATTAAGTCTGTATTATGCTTATCTAAGGCTGTTAGGTTTTGGGCAAATTCATCCATTTTATTTTTGGCTATTTTTAAACCCTCTTCGCGTCTGCGCGAGGAACGAATACTATTTTCTAGCTCCTGTATTTGCAATCGTTTGTCTGTGACACAAAACAACATTTCGTCAATAATGCATATTAAAAGGGGCCAGCATTTTAGTATTAGTTTGTCTCGCTTTTTGAGAGCCTTGCATTGATTAATCATTAATAATTCCTGGAAGAATTCATTCTCTTCATTCCACATATTATTATTAACGGTAATATTTTTAGCCCTAGTTTCAAGCATATCCACAAAATCATTTAATTCACCAGCAATATTTAACTTCCCTTTAATGTAACTTAAGATATCTTTCTTAAGGACCTGACCTTTAGTAATGGGTATTGTAATGGGACCAATTTCATCGCTATGTATAGAATTAAATGAGTCACTTCTGGCTACAGACATTATTGTATTGGTTTAGTATTTAGTTAAACTAAAACGCTAATACAATTTTGCCAATAAAAAGAGAGAAGAAAAAAAATTATATTTAAAAAAAAAAAAAAATATTATTAATTTTGAAATATGAAAAATTAATATTTCGAAATATGAAAAATTAATATTTTTGATTAACTTTGAAAATATGAAAAATTAATATTTTTGATTAATTTTTAAATATGAAAATTTAATATTTTTATTAATTTTTCAAAATTAATCTTTAATAATATTTAAAGATATTAATATCAATCTCAAAATATGAAATTCAATATTTCAACTCTTCAAAAATTATATCTTCAAAATATTAATATCGAAATATGATTTTTTTTTTCTTTTTTTCTTTTATAATAATTTCTATTTACTTACAAATATATTATATCAAATATGATGGATATTATTAAATCTCAGAAAAGTGCCTCCAATTATTATGTCAGTATATTTATAAGAATCTTAGAAGTGCTATCCAAATAATATATCAGTTTATGGCAGGGTTACAAACACAATATAAAAAAAAATTAGCAACCCTAATCAACCATGCATCTACTAGACCATACAATTAATATAAATACCTGAATTCTTTTATTTAGTTAATATCCATGAACATATTAAAATATATTTGCAATAAAAGGAAACTAAATAATATTATAGGCGCTTGAAAACTATTTAAATATGCTATGCAAAATTCCTACACGCTTATCTTAAGAAACCAGCCTTATGTACAAGTCTTTTAACATCCAAGCAATACAATTCTAAACAGTGTTTATAAAACAATAGGATAATATATATATTCTGCTATTTAACTGCAATTTATCCTAATACAATATTGACTTAAAATACCAGAACTTTCACAGATAAATCACTTAGTCTACCAAATACAAATTTAAATAATATCTAGGCTGGGGTTATCAATTTAAAATACAATTTATTTATTTGACTCTGCCAGGCCCAGCAATAGTAATTGTTTACTTTAAATGCTTGCATACAAATAGGTAGGCTAAGAGCTATCTAGGACAATGACACACAGTTTAAAAGTATAATCTGCTCTTTAAATCTATTAACTGTAAAGGCTATGCATATGACTTATCTTACAAAACCCAGAAAACTGTATCTTTAAACTGCAGTGACTTTAAAATATCACATGTAATTAGCAGCCCTTTTACTTATACTCTATATATATATATATACGTTACCAAAATGAGATCCAACTTCAAGATTTTTTTCACACCTCATATAAAATAAGTGTAATTGCAATGGAATAGGAGTAGTATGGCCCACTTTGTTTTTATAGTTTGACTGTGTCCCACGCAAAACAGTTTCAGTCAGTTACAAAACTCTGCAGCCAGTCTCTCCTTCCTTCTGCATACAACTTATTAGTCTAATCATAGGTGTGAAATATGGGTGGCCCTTCGAAACCTTGTCCCTCTATTGGATAATCTGAATATCCCATTTCCAACAGCCAAAAAGCTTTCTGGCTGTAGTTCTCTCATATCAACACCGGGTGGCAGCATAACAATTAGACAGCATAAACAATTGCAGCATGACAAAGAAATACAGTTATACATTTAAGCATCTTTCTTTAAAATGTATAATAACTCCCATAATTTCTTGTATTAATCTCTCCCAATATTAATTATAGGTGAAGCGGCATCAGATTAATTTCCTGATCGTTTTGATATGAAACATCAAATACATCTAGCATTATATTAAAATAATTTATATTTCATTTAGCCTAACAGAAAATGTATATCTCATAGTCATATCACATCAAAGTAACTTCCATATCTTCATCTCACTATATTTTAAAAGATGTATTTGAAACTTTATAAATATTTATTGCACATTCATATGATATGATATTTCATTTCATGCAGGCATTCCATATGAAATAAAGTAATAAGTGTCATTAATTATTTCTTTCCAGGTCCACAAGTATTTATTTATATTCTTAAAAACACAGAGGTTAAGTAAGATCTTTTATGTTTTCAAAACATATATATATATATATATATATATATATATATATACAAAACACGGAAGGGAACTTCACTCTCATACCGGACCGGGTACACATCTTATGACCCTGCAACATGCCCAGCCCTGGGTGCCACTGGCACTCACAGGAAGCTGTGCTGTCCCCAGAGCCACAAGCAGTTAACCCCAGACAGGTCTGGGTGCAAGATGTGTACCCGGTCCGGTATGAGAGTGCAGTTCCCTTCCGTGTTTTGTATATGTCTAGGGTGATTACATATTCCTGTGCACCCTTTTTTTGTTTTCAGTTTGTTTGGATTTGAAAGCTTGCATTGTGTGGCTGTTATAGGGTCTCAGGTATTTGGAAAGGACCTTGACGTGGTACCTGAGCTTGTCCCATTTGGCCAGATGCGGTGACTAACCTTTCCAGTTTTGCTTTTAAATCTTAGCTGAGAGCTTGTAAGTGAGTGCTGGGTTTTCTCTGTGTGTTGTATTAATTTGTTTTGTAATTTTCCCTATGGTTCTTGCACCCAGACCTGTCTGGGGTTAACTGCTTGTGGCTCTGGGGACAGCACAGCTTCCTGTGAGTGCCAGTGGCACCCAGGGCTGGGCATGTTGCAGGGTCATAAGATGTGTACCCGGTCCGGTATGAGAGTGCAGTTCCCTTCCGTGTTTTGTATATGTCTAGGGTGATTACATATTCCTGTGCACCCTTTTTTTGTTTTCAGTTTGTTTGGATTTGAAAGCTTGCATTGTGTGGCTGTTATAGGGTCTCAGGTATTTGGAAAGGACCTTGACGTGGTACCTGAGCTTGTCCCATTTGGCCAGATGCGGTGACTAACCTTTCCAGTTTTGCTTTTAAATCTTAGCTGAGAGCTTGTAAGTGAGTGCTGGGTTTTCTCTGTGTGTTGTATTAATTTGTTTTGTAATTTTCCCTATGGTTCTTGCACCCAGACCTGTCTGGGGTTAACTGCTTGTGGCTCTGGGGACAGCACAGCTTCCTGTGAGTGCCAGTGGCACCCAGGGCTGGGCATGTTGCAGGGTCATAAGATGTGTACCCGGTCCGGTATGAGAGTGCAGTTCCCTTCCGTGTTTTGTATATGTCTAGGGTGATTACATATTCCTGTGCACCCTTTTTTTGTTTTCAGTTTGTTTGGATTTGAAAGCTTGCATTGTGTGGCTGTTATAGGGTCTCAGGTATTTGGAAAGGACCTTGACGTGGTACCTGAGCTTGTCCCATTTGGCCAGATGCGGTGACTAACCTTTCCAGTTTTGCTTTTAAATCTTAGCTGAGAGCTTGTAAGTGAGTGCTGGGTTTTCTCTGTGTGTTATATATATATATATATATATATATATATATATATATATATATATATATATACATATATATATGCACATTTATTTCTATGTAGATCTGAGATTATCTGTCTGAAAAATATAAACAAAACAGAGGTTATTACACATTTTTGACTGACTAAAACAGTTATCTCCCAAGCTTAGCAAATACCCATGTAATAATAATAGAGAATTAGACAATTTCTCAAATTTCTATATTTAATACATTCTGGGGCATGCATTCAAACAGAAAAAAAATACATTGATGTTTATTTGCTGCCTGCTTTAATGAGTTTCAGAGTCATACCTCAGCATCTGTCTTTTGTTTCCCAAGGCCTTTATTGCCCCACATGGGGTCAATCCACGGTAGTTGTAAAAGTCTTAATACAGCACATTTCCTGTAAGTACTATGCTTATCCAACTATTTTAGATTTTATCATTTTAAGTGATGGTCTTAAATTGGGTAGACCAAATGTTCCATCGTATCAAAGTGCTGTCATTTAACATTGGTTCCCAGTCAATCATATAGATGGTTAAATAAACTGTGTTATATTTCAGTTCCTTGCTAAATTATACAATTGCATAATTTAACATATTGAGTGTGTGAGATCTCCCAGAGATAATCCTTTGTTCTCATTTTAGCCAAGAATGTCTCCTGTGCAATTGGAGTGGGGGAGATCTCTTAGAAATAATCCTTTGTTTTACAGACCATGTGCACATCCACAGATTTATTAAATAAAGTTAAATATACTTCTATATATTATTTAATAATATTTCAAATACCTTGACAAGCTTTCTTGTTCTTAAAGGGATACTGAACCCAAATTTTTTCTTTTATGATTCAGATAGAGCATGCAATTTTAAGCAACTTTCTAATTTACTTCTATTATCAATTTTTCTTCATTCTCTTGCTATCTTTATTTGAAAAAGAAGGCATCTAAGCTAAGGAGCCAGCAAATGTTTGGTTCAGACCATGGACAGCACTTGTTTATTGGTGCTGTCCAATCAGCAAGGACAACCCAGTTTGTTCACCAAAAATGGGCCGGCATCTAAACTTACATTTTTGCTTTTCAAATAAACATACCAAGAGAATGAAGAAAAAATAATAATAGGAGTAAATTAGAAAGTTGCTTAAAATTTCATGCTCTAGCTGAATCATGAAAGAAAATTTGTGGATTCAGTGTCCCTTTAACGTTCATTCACAGTGGTTACCTTATAAATGACAGTCACAGTGATTACCTTATAAATTACTATCAGCATAAACCACTGTGAATGAACATTAAAGGGACTTGATACTCAAATTTTTTATTTCATGATTCAGATAGAGGTATTCTCTCTAATGTCACCCACAGTGTGCATGGACGGTAAATAATGGAAAGTTCAACATAAGCAACAACTTATTGCTGCCGGACTCACCCGCTCCTCAGTGCTGAGCTCCACCGAGTGGAGTATGCTGTCTCCCCCTCACTCACTGCCGTAGTCGTCCGGTCCTGGGGTGTAGGAACTTCAAGCCTGCCCTCTTGTTCTCCGGGTAGATAGAAGGTGCAATTCCCAATGTTTACTACTCCGGTCCTGGCTTAAGGCTGCAATGCCCAAACAAATCCTCCTCAGACGTCCTCGAGAGTGAGGGGGGCGTGATCCTCGTACACGTCCTCCTTGGACAGGAAGTGAGGAAACTTGATTGTAGCTGCGGGTAGTTCCCGGTGCAGCAGTTAAACAGGGAAAGTGAGGATTAATCTCCTCTGGAGGTGCTACCACGCTTGTAGGTCAGATGAACAGAAAAGACAGAAAAGGGTAGCGGAGCACCAATCCAATATGGTAAAATAAAAGTAATCTTTATTTGACTTCAGGATAAAACAGAAAAACGACAGGGTGCCATTATCCAAAAGGAGTCAGCTCCTACAGCTGCTGTTTCGGCTGTTGCCATTATCAAAGCTGCTTGTCTGTGCAGGTGTAATCCTGCCCTTTAAAAGAAATGAACATTGACTCCTATTGGATAATGGTTAATTACACATTAGAAAATTAACCAGTTCCTTACTTCAGGATATAATGACAATAATAGTGCCCTGTGACTAAGACCAATCTCATCTAAATATATATACTACCTATGAGTGCATATGTCCCTAAATAAACGTAATAGAAAAAGAGCCTTAAATCTTTAATTGTGTGAATGTCTAAATGTACAATCAGCTCTATGAAACTTCTAAAATGTACTGACAATAGTCTGGGAGAGTGTAGGGAAACCCAATATTAAACATGTAGGTATATATAGAAATGATAGTAAGCATCGATAACTGGGAAAGTTCCCACATGCTCATGGGTTAAACATGTCCCTGAAGATGAAATGTGGAAACACTACGGCCTAGATTTGGAGTTTGGCGGTAAAAGGGCTGTTAACGCTCCGCGGGCTTTTTTCTGGCCGCACCATAAATTTAACTCTGGTATCGAGAGTTCAAACAAATGCTGCGTTAGGCTCCAAAAAAGGAGCGTAGAGCATTTTTACCGCAAATGCAACTCTCGATACCAGAGTTGCTTACGGACGCGGCCAGCCTCAAAAACGTGCTCGTGCACGATTCTCCCATAGGAAACAATGGGACTGTTTGAGCTGAAAAAAACCCTAACACCTGCAAAAAAGCAGCGTTCAGCTCCTAACGCAGCCCCATTGTTTCCTATGGGGAAACACTTCCTACGTCTGCACCTAACACTCTAACATGTACCCCGAGTCTAAACACCCCTAACCTTACACTTATTAACCCCTAATCTGCCGCCCCCGCTATCGCTGACCCCTGCATATTTTTTTTAACCCCTAATCTGCCGCTCCGTAAACCGCCGCAACCTACGTTCTCCCTATGTACCCCTAATCTGCTGCCCTAACATCGCCGACCCCTATATTATATTTATTAACCCAATAGAACAGCCAATAGAATGCGAGCTCAATCTGATTGGCTGATTGGATCAGCCAATCGGATTGAACTTGATTCTGATTGGCTGATTCCATCTGCCAATCAGAAAATTCCTACCTTAATTCCGATTGGCTGATAGAATCCTATCAGCCAATCGGAATTCGAGGGACGCCATCTTGGATGACGTCCCTTAAAGGAACCGTCATTAGTCGGGAGACAACGGAAGAAGAGGATGGATCCGCGTCGCCTGCTTCAAGATGGACCCGCTCCGCACCGGATGGAAGAAGATCGAAGATGCCGCTTGGAGAAGATGTTTGCCGGTCCGGATGTCCTCTTCTTGCCGGATAGGAGGAAGACTTTGGAGCCTCTTCTGGACCTCTTCAGCCACCGGATGATGGATCGCCAACCCCCGCTTGGGTTGGATGAAGATGTTGGAGCCAGGACGGATCGGTGATACCTGGATGGTGAAGACAAGGTAGGAAGATCTTCAGGGGCTTAGTGTTAGGTTTCTTTAAGGGGGGTTTGGGTTAGATTAGGGGTATGTGGGTGGTGGGTTGTAATGTTGGGGGGGGGTATTGTATGTTTTTTTTTACAGGCAAAAGAGCTGAAATTCTTGGGGCATGCCCCGCAAAGGGCCCTGTTCAGGGCTGGTAAGGTAAAAGAGCTTGTAACTTTTTTAATTTAGAATAGGGTAGTGAATTTTTTATTTTGGGGGGCTTTGTTATTTTATTAGGGGGCTTAGAGTAGGTGTAATTAGTTTAAAATTGTTGTAATATTTTTCTTATGTTTGTAAATATTTTTTTATTTTTTGTAACTTAGTTCTTTTTTATTTTTTGTACTTTAGCTAGTTTATTTAATTGTATTTATTTGTAGGAATTGTGTTTAATTAATTTATTGATAGTGTAGTGTTAGGTTAATTGTAGGTAATTGTAGGTAGTTTATTTAATTAATTTATTGATAGGGTAGTGTTAGGTTTAATTATATCTTAGGTTAGGATTTATTTTACATGTAAATTTGTAATTATTTTAACTATTTTAGCTATTAAATAGTTCTTAACTATTTAATAGCTATTGTACCTGGTTAAAATAATTACCAAGTTGCCTGTAAAATAAATATTAATCTTAAATAGCTACAATATAATTATAATTTATATTGTAGCTATATTAGGATTTATTTTACAGGTAAGTATTTAGCTTTAAATAGGAATAAGTTATTTAATAAGAGTTAATTTATTTCGTTAGATGTAAATTATATTTAAGTTAGGGGGGTGTTAGTGTTAGGGTTAGACTTAGCTTTAGGGGTTAATCCATTTATTATAGTAGCGATGAGCTCCGGTCGTCAGATTAGGGGTTAATAATTGAAGGTAGGTGTCGGCGATGTTAGGGAGGGCAGATTAGGGGTTAATACTATTTATGATAGGGTTAGTGAGGCGGGTTAGGGGTTAATAACTTTATTATAGTAGCGGTGCGGTCCGCTCGGCAGATTAGGGGTTAATAAGTGTAGGCAGGTGTCGGCGACGTTGAGGGGGGCAGATTAGGGGTTAATAAATATAATATAGGGGTCAGCGGTGTTAGGGGCAGCAGATTAGGGGTACATAGGGATAACGTAGGTGGCGGCGCTTTGCGGTCGGAAGATTAGGGGTTAATTATTTTAAGTAGCTGGCGGCGACGTTGTGGGGGGCAGGTTAGGGGTTAATAAATGTAATACAGGGGTCGGCGGGGTTAGGGGCAGCAGATTAGGGGTACATAAGTATAACGTAGGTGGCGGTCGGCAGATTAGGGGTTAAAATATTTTAATCGAGTGGCGGCGATGTGGGGGGAGCTCGGTTTAGGGGTACATAGGTAGTTTATGGGTGTTAGTGTACTTTAGGGTTAAGAGCTTTATGAATCGGCGTTAGCCAGAAAGCTCTTAACTCCTGCTATTTTCAGGCGGCTGGAGTTTTGTCGTTAGAGCTCTAACGCTCACTTCAGAAACGACTCTAAATACCGGCGTTAGAAAGATCCCATTGAAAAGATAGGATACGCAAATGGCGTAGGGGGATCTGCGGTATGGAAAAGTCGCGGCTGAAAAGTGAGCGTTAGACCCTTTAATCACTGACTCCAAATACCAGCGGGCAGCCAAAACCAGCGTTAGGAGCCTCTAACGCTGGTTTTGACGGCTACCGCCGAACTCCAAATCTAGGCCTACGTGTGCATCTATTTGGCAGAGACAAGAACCAAAACAGAGATGTGTAGCAGAGAGCCTTTCATTTCTCGTTTTTAACTCTTACTATTATTACAGAGCAGAATGTGGCTATACTTTCAAATAACTTAATGACAATGCAAAGTTAACTGCAATTTCAAGCAGAAAAGTAATTATTACATTTTTATTTAAAAAAAATTAAAAGTAAAGAGTTAATTTGAACTAGAAAAACTAAGGCCTAGATTTGGAGTTTGGCGGTAGCCGTGAAAACCAGCGTTAGAGGCTCCTAACGCTGGTTTTAGGCTACCACCGGTATTTGGAGTCACTCAAAATAGGGTCTAACGCTCACTTTCCAGCCGCGACTTTTCCATACCGCAGATCCCCTTACGTAAATTGCGTATCCTATCTTTTCAATGGGATTTTTATAACTCCGGTATTTAGAGTCGTGTCTGAAGTGAGCGTTAGACATCTAACGACAAAACTCCAGCCGCAGGAAAAAAGTCAGTAGTTAAGAGCTTTCTGGGCTAACGCCGGTTTATAAAGCTCTTAACTACTGTGCTCTAAAGTACACTAACACCCATAAACTACCTATGTACCCCTAAACCGAGGTCCCCCCACATTGCCGACACTCGGAAAAATTTTTTTAACCCCTAATCTGCCGACCGCCACCTACGTTATCCTTATGTACCCCTAATCTGCTGCCCCTAACACCGCCGACCCCTATATTATATTTATTAACCCCTAATCTGCCCCCCTCAACGTCGCCTCCATCTGCCTACACTTATTAACCCCTAATCTGCCGACCGGACCTGAGCGCTACTATAATAAAGTTATTAACCCCTAATCCGCCTCACTAACCCTATAATAAATAGTATTAACCCCTAATCTGCCCTCCCTAACATCGCCGACACCTAACTTCAATTATTAACCCCTAATCTGCCGACCGAATCTCGCCGCTATTCTAATAAATGGATTAACCCCTAAAGCTAAGTCTAACCCTAATACTAACACCCCCCTAAGTTAAATATAATTTAAATCTAATGAAATTAATTAACTCTTATTAAATAAATTATTCCTATTTAAAGCTAAATACTTGCCTGTAAAATAAATCCTAATATAGCTACAATATAAATTATAATTATATTATAGCTATTTTAGGATTAATATTTATTTTACAGGTAACTTTGTATTTATTTTAACCATGTACAATAGCTATTAAATAGTTAAGAACTATTTAATAGCTAAAATAGTTAAAATAATTACAAATTTACCTGTAAAAGAAATCCTAACCTAAGTTACAATTAAACCTAACACTAGACTATCAATAAATTAATTAAATAAAATACCTACAATTATCTACAATTAACCTAACACTACACTATCAATAAATTAATTAAATACAATTGCTACAAATAAATACAATTAAATAAACTAGCTAAAGTACAAAAAATAAAAAAGAACTAAGTAACAAAAAATAAAAAAATATTTACAAACATAAGAAAATTTTTACAACAATTTTAAACTAATTACACCTACTCTAAGCCCCCTAATAAAATAACAAAGCCCCCCAAAATAAAAAAATGCCCTACCCTATTCTAAATTACTAAAGTTCAAAGCTCTTTTACCTTACCAGCCCTGAACAGGGCCCTTTGCGGGGCATGCCCCAAGGAATACAGCTCTTTTGCCTGTAAAAAAAAACATACAATACCCAAGCCCCCCAACATTACAACCCACCACCCACATACCCCTAATCTAACCCAAACCCCCCTTAAATAAACCTAACACTAAGCCCCTGAAGATCATCCTACCTTGTCTTCACCTCACCGGGTATCACACCGATCCGTCCAGAAGAGCTCCTCCGATGTCCTGATCCAAGCCCAAGCGGGGGGCTGAAGAGGTCCATGATCCGGCTGAAGTCTTCATCCAAGCGGGGCAGAAGAGGTCTTCCATCCGATTGAAGTCTTCATTAAAGCGGCATCCATCCGGAGCGAAGCGGCAGCATCCTGAAGACCTCCACCGCGGAACATCCATCCTGGCCGACGACTGAAGACAAATGACGGTTCCTTTAAATGACGTCATCCAAGATGGCGTCCCTCGAATTCCGATTGGCTGATAGGATTCTATCAGCCAATCGGAATTAAGGTAGGAATATTCTGATTGACTGATGGAATCAGCCAATCAGAATCAAGTTCAATCCGATTGGCTGATCCGATCAGCCAATCAGATTGAGCTCGCATTCTATTGGCTGTTTTCCGATCAGCCGAGCTCTTCTGGACGGATCGGTGTGATACCCGGTGAGGTGAAGACAAGGTAGGATGATCTTCAGGGGCTTAGTGTTAGGTTTATTTAAGGGGGGTTTGGGTTAGATTAGGGGTATGTGGGTGGTGGGTTGTAATATTGGGGGGCTTGGGTATTGTATGTTTTTTTTTACAGGCAAAAGAGCTGTATTTCTTGGGGCATGCCCCGCAAAGGGCCCTGTTCAGGGCTGGTAAGGTAAAAGAGCTTTGAACTTTAGTAATTTAGAATAGGGTAGGGCATTTTTTTTATTTTGGGGGGCTTTGTTATTTTATTAGGGGGCTTAGAGTAGGTGTAATTAGTTTAAAATTGTTGTAAAATTTTTCTTATGTTTGTAAATATTTTTTTATTTTTTGTAACTTAGTTCTTTTTTATTTTTTGTACTTTAGCTAGTTTATTTAATTGTATTTATTTGTAGCAATTGTATTTAATTAATTTATTGATAGTGTAGTGTTAGGTTAATTGTAGATAATTGTAGGTAGTTTATTTAATTAATTTATTGATAGTCTAGTGTTAGGTTTATTTGTAACTTAGGTTAGGATTTCTTTTACAGGTAAATTTGTAATTATTTTAACTATTTTAGCTATTAAATAGTTCTTAACTATTTAATAGCTATTGTACATGGTTAAAATAAATACAAAGTTACCTGTAAAATAAATATTAATCCTAAAATAGCTATAATATAATTATAATTTATATTGTAGCTATATTAGGATTTATTTTACAGGTAAGTATTTAGCTTTAAATAGGAATAATTTATTTAATAAGAGTTAATTAATTTCGTTAGATTTAAATTACATTTAACTTCGGGGGGTGTTAGTGTTAGGGTTAGACTTAGCTTTAGGGGTTAATACATTTATTAGAATAGCGGTGAGCTCCAGTCGGCAGATTAGGGGTTAATGTTTCAAGTTAGGTGTCGGCGATGTTAGGGAGGGCAGATTAGGGGTTAATACTATTTATGATAGGGTTAGTGAGGCGGATTAGGGGTTAATAACTTTATTATAGTAGCGCTCAGGTCCGGTCGGCTGATTAGGGGTTAATAAGTGTAGGCAGGTGGAGGCGACGTTGTGGGGGGCAGATTAGGGGTTAATAAATATAATATAGGGGTCGGCGATGTTAGGGCAGCAGATTAGGGGTACATAGGGATAATGTAAGTAGCGGCGGTTTACGGAGCGGCAGATTAGGGGTTAATAATAATATGCAGGGGTCAGCGATAGCGGGGGCGGCAGATTAGGGTTTAATAAGTGTAAGGTTAGGGGTGTTTAGACTCGGGGTACATGTTAGAGTGTTAAGTGCAGGCGTAGGAAGGGTTACCGCATAGCAAACAATGGGGCTGCGTTAGGAGCTGAACGCGGCTTTTTTGCAGGTGTTTGGTTTTTTTTCAGCTCAAACAGCCCCATTGTTTCCTATGGGGGAATCGTGCATGAGCATGTTTTTGAGGCTGGCCGCATCCGTAAGCAACTCTGGTATCGAGAGTTGAAGCTGCGTTAAAAATGCTCTACGCTCCTTTTTTGGAGCCTAACGCAGCCTTTATGTGGACTCTCAATACCAGAGTTATTTTTATGGTGCGGCCAGAAAAAAGCCGGCGTTAGTTCTTCGGATCGTTACCGACAAAACTCCAAATCTAGGCCTAAGTTAATTAAATTTTATTAATTTAAATTTTAGAGTGAAGGGTTCATTTGAAATAGGAAAACTAAAGTACAGTGTCCCTCTGTGGTGATCACAATTTATGTGCTTAATTAATTAGTATTTATAATTATAAATGAAAAAATGGAAGAATGGAAGAGGGGGGGGGGATTATAGGAGGGGTTTTACAGGTCCAATTTACTCCCAATGGTTGATTAAATCATACATTGAGTTGAGGCCTGAGGGGTATCTGGTTTGCAATTTGAATATCCAAAAGATCTCACGTTTGGACAAGATTTTGTCCCTATCCACCCCTCTTGGTGATTTAGTAATTTGTTCAATACAGGTCCAACGAAAAGTGTCAGAACTTTTACCATGTAAATTGGTAAAATGTTGGATCAAGGGGGTGGTGGCTGTGCCTGTCCTGATATTAGAGGGATGCTCTCTAATTCTTGACCTGACCTCTCTGGTCGTGAGGCCTACGTATTGTTTTGCACATGAAGTGCAAGTGGCAAGGTAGATAGTGTAGGTGGACCTACAAATGAGACACATATTTTTCGTGAATACCTGTCATGTTACCGTGGAGCAAAAAGTGCTCCCTAACTCCACCTTTTCACAAGCCACACAGTCTCTGAAATGACATTTGTACATGCCCTTCTGGGTCAGCCAGGAAGACGATTCTAGATCCCTGTTAGTGGAAATTCTGGTAGGGGCTACCATATTCCCTATGGTTTTACTGCGCCGGTATGTGAAATGGCATGATTTCACGGATAGATTGGCTAAATCCTCATCCGCCTTCAGCATGTCAAAGTGTTTTTTGAAAATTTCACAAACCTGCGGGTATTGTTCCGAATGATCAGTAACAAAAAAAAAAGATCATCCTTTATGGCTCCCTTATTATTACATTTATTTTTACCTTTTGGTTTCAAAAGATTTTTCCTGTCTAGAGTTTTTACCTCTTCAAATGCTGAGGCTATCAGATCTTTCTTACACCCCCTGCATAAGAGTCTTTGAGAGAGCTGAGTGGCTTCTTTCTCAAAGAGTGCCGGTTCTGAACAGTTTCGTTTTAAACGAATGAATTGGCCCTTGATAATGCCTCTAAATACGGCTTTAGGGTGGCAACTGTTGGCATGTAACAGGGTGTTGCCTGAAATTGGCTTTCTGTACACCGTGATGCACACCCTCTCCCCTGCAACACCTGAAAGAGTGACATCCAGGTAGTTAATGGTTGTCCGATTGGATTCTGAGGTAAAACTCAGTCCCAAATCATTGATGTTCAGAAGCTCCACAAAATCCAACAGTTCACTGTCAGTGCCCCTCCAAATGAACAGGAGGTCATCAATGAACCTCCTGTAAAAAACTATATTCGAGCAGAGGGGGTTCCCACCTCCAAATATGTGGTCCTGCTCCCACCAACCCATGAAAAGGTTGGCATAGGAGGGGGCAAACTTGGCCCCCATTGCAGTCCCACAAATCTGGAGGTAGAACACCCCCTCAAACTCGAAATAGTTATGTGAAAGCAAGAACTCGGTCACTTGTGTCACATATTCGCAGTAATCTGGATCTTTACCAAAGTACTTGTTTAAATAGTACCTTACTGCTTGTAACCCTTTGTTGTGGGGTATAGATGAGTATAATGATTTCACATCTACCGTGAGCCAAATATATTCCTCCTTCCACTCTAAGTCTTCCAGCAATTTTAGGACATGCATAGTGTCCCTTAGGTAGCTCCAAAGTTCTAATACCATTGGTTGTAGAATTTTATCTAACCACTCTGAGGTATGTTCAAGGAGCGAACCTATGCCGCTGACAATTGGCCGGCCAGTCACATTGTCCAAGGACTTGTGAACCTTGGGCAATAGATTGAAGACTGGAATGGTGGGGTTAGTTACTAGAAGATAATCAGCAGTGTCCTCATCTATGAAACCTCCCTCAACACCATCATCCACAAGGCTCATGAGCTTTTTCTTAAAAGCACAGTCGGGTCTGAGTTTAAAACCCTATAATCACTGGGGTTGTGGAGTTGTCTGTGGGCTTCACTAATGAAGTCCTCCTTGTTCATCAGTACCACAGACCCACCTTTGTCCACGGCCCTGATCACCAAGGTTGAATTATTGCTCAATGTAGCTAGAGCTTCTCTTTCCCCCACAGAGAGATTCTGTTTCCTCTTTGTATTATCATTTACATAATACAAGTTGTTTAAATCTGCCTCAATTCTGCTCTGGAATCTTTCAATGATGGTACCCCTACTTTGAATCGGGTAAAATTTTGAAGGACCCTTAAATCTAGGGAATTTATGTTGTGTAGAGGTTATTGTGTCAGGAACAGTATTGTCCAATGCCTGTAATGTGGAGAGACCACAGAGATCCTGGAATTCCAGGTCATCGGTCTCAATTTGATTTCTATGAGTTTCATACTCGCATTGGACATTACTCTCAGCACTAGGAGTATTCTGGGTTTTGGAGAAATGTTTCTTGAGTGTAATTTTTCGTACCAATTTATTGACATCAATCAAGGTATTAAAAAGATTGAAATTATTTGTTGGCACAAAGTTTAAGCCCAAACTCAAAACCCTTTGTTCAATGGGTTTTAAATTATATGAGGAAAGATTAATTACCGATACCTTGTCTGCCTTTGGGTTTTCCTCAATGTATAGCCCCCTTTGTTTGTTCCTCTGGCTCCTCCCCCCCCGTCGCCTTGCGGGGGGGGGGGGGAAGGGAAAAAACCTGGCGTAATTCAACACTTTCTGCCCCGTTGGGGGTATCATGAGATTGTGGAATATCAGCGGGTTGAGGAATATATCTAGAGGGAGTTATAGGATTTTTCAATATGGGGGGAGGTAATGTGTTGGGTTTATCCCTTGGTCCCACTGCCTGATGTAGTTGTGTCCCAGGGATGGATTGATTTTGTGTTTGGCTAGCTGAGTGTGCAGATCCTGGGTGTGAAGAATTAGGATAAAATGATATGTCCTCTTCTCCTGATGTAGAACCCTCTCCCCCTGAATCTGCCTCACTATCTGAAAAGCGAATTCTCTGCTGCCTACCTCTTCCCCTCCCTCTGCGTCTACCTCTATAACCCCTCCCTCTATTGGCAAAACCTCGATTTTGGTTGTACTCCCTGTATTTTTGTGTCCTCTCCCTTTTATTCCAGATATATACAGTGTTATTATTGAAATCAGTTTGATCCCTGACATACTTAGAATGTTTAATTTCTGGTAGGAGGGCCTTAGCTTCAGCAACTGCCTCTTGAAGCAAATTATCAAATCTAGCAAAGTCCATATTGTCACAGCGCTTATTTAATTCATCCTGCACCTGACTGATCTTAATAGTAATGTCCTGGACTTGCTTGTTCTTATAAATAATCAGGAGGCGCATTAGGTTCCAGGAGCATTCAGAGAGAGTCTCATTCCATTCAATAATGAATGCCCTGTCCTCAGTATAAAAAGTAGGATATTTATTGATGCGTAGGCCCCTGGGTATAAGTTTGAGCTTTAAATAGTTTTCCAAAGTCCAAATATCCCATTTATACTTATTTTCTTTGTTCATTAAAAATTCCATCTCATCAAACAGAGTGGGTAAATTTTGCTGTGTCCTGTCAAGTGTAAAAAAGTTCTCTGCCAGCACCATATTCTCATCCCTTTCACTCTCATTACGTAAAGAATAAAAGTTCATGATAGTCCCAGGTGTCACTGTATTGTTCACCCCGTCATTCATTATCCCTGTATTGAATACAGTAATACTGCTGCAAGTAATAAACCAGACCAAAGCACACAGGGGAAGAGAGAAAAAAGCGGGCCTGACCCACAAAGCCCTAAGAAATATAAGAGCAAGAGGTATTCTCTCTAATGTCACCCACAGTGTGCATGGACGGTAAATAATGGAAAGTTCAACATAAGCAACAACTTATTGCTGCCGGACTCACCCGCTCCTCTGTGCTGAGCTCCACCGAGTGGAGTATGCTGTCTCCCCCTCACTCACTGCCGTAGTCGTCCGGTCCTGGGGTGTGGGAACTTCAAGCCTGCCCTCTTGTTCTCCGGGTAGATAGAAGGTGCAATTCCCAATGTTTACTACTCCGGTCCTGGCATAAGGCTGCAATGCCCAAACAAATCCTCCTCAGACGTCCTCGAGAGTGAGGGGGGCGTGATCCTCGTACACGTCCTCCTTGGTCAGGAAGTGAGGAAACTTGATTGTAGCTGCGGGTAGTTCCCGGTGCAGCAGTTAAATAGGGAAAGTGAGGATTAATCTCCTCTGGAGGTGCTACCACGCTTGTAGGTCAGATGATCAGAAAAGACAAAAAAAGGGTAGCGGAGCACCAATCCAATATGGTAAAATAAAAGTAATCTTTATTTGACTTCAGGATAAAACAGAAAAACGACAGGGTGCCATTATCCAAAAGGAGTCAGCTCCTTTTGTCGAGGGGGTGTTCTACCTCCAGATTTGTGGGACTGCAATGGGGGCCAAGTTTGCCCCCTCCTATGCCAACCTTTTCATGGGTTGGTGGGAGCAGGACCACATATTTGGAGGTGGGAACCCCCTCTGCTCGAATATAGTTTTTTACAGGAGGTTCATTGATGACCTCCTGTTCATTTGGAGGGGCACTGACAGTGAACTGTTGGATTTTGTGGAGCTTCTGAACATCAATGATTTGGGACTGAGTTTTACCTCAGAATCCAATCGGACAACCATTAACTACCTGGATGTCACTCGTTCAGGTGTTGCAGGGGAGAGGGTGTGCACCACGGTGTACAGAAAGCCAATTTCAGGCAACACCCTGTTACATGCCAACAGTTGCCACCCTAAAGCCGTAATTAGAGGCATTATCAAGGGCCAATTCATTCGTTTAAAACTAAACTGTTCTGAACCGGCACTCTTTGAGAAAGAAGCCACTTAGCTCTCTCAAAGACTCTTATGCAGGGGGTATAAGAAAGATCTGATAGCCTCAGCATTTGAAGAGGTAAAAACTCTAGACAGGAAAAATCTTTTGAAACCAAAAGGTAAAAATAAATGTAATAATAAGGGAGCCATAAAGGATGATATTTTTTTTGTTACTGATCATTCGGAACAATACCCGCAGGTTTGTGAAATGATCAAAAAACACTTTGACATGCTGAAGGCGGATGAGGATTTAGCCAATCTATCCGTGAAATCATGCCATTTCACATACCTGCGCAGTAAAACCATAGGGAATATGGTAGCCCCTACCAGAATTTCCACTAACAGGGATCTAGAATCGTCTTCCTGGCTGACCCAGAAGGGCATGTACAAATGTCATTTCAGAGACTGTGTGGCTTGTGAAAAGGTGGAGTTAGGGAGCACTTTTTGCTCCACGGTAACAGGACAGGTATTCACGAAAAATATGTGTCTCAATTGTAGGTCCACCTACACTATCTACCTTGCCACTTGCACTTCATGTGCAAAACAATACGTAGGCCTCACGACCAGAGAGGTCAGGTCAAGAATTAGAGAGCATCTCTCTAATATCAGGACAGGCACAGCCACCACCCCCTTGATCCAACATTTTACCAATTTACATGGTAAAAGTTCTGACACTTTTCGTTGGACCTGTATTGAACAAATTACTAAATCACCAAGAGGGGTGGATAGGGACAAAATCTTGTCCAAACGTGAGATCTTTTGGATATTCAAATTGCAAACCAGATACCCCTCAGGCCTCAACTCCATGTATGATTTAATCAACCATTGAGAGTAAATTGGACCTGTAAAACCCCTCCTATAATCCCCCCCCCTCTTCCATTCTTCCATTTTTTCATTTATAATTATAAATACTAATTAATTAAGCACATAAATTGTGATCACCACAGAGGGACACTGTACTTTAGTTTTCCTATTTCAAATTAACCCTTCACTCTAAAATTTAAATTAATAAAATTTAATTAACTTAGTTTTTCTAGTTCAAATTAACTCTTTACTTTTAAATTTTTTTAAATAAAAATGTAATAATTACTTTTCTGCTTGAAATTGCAGTTAACTTTGCATTGTCATTAAGTTATTTGAAAGTATAGCCACATTCTGCTCTGTAATAATAGTAAGAGTTAAAAACGAGAAATGAAAGGCTCTCTGCTACACATCTCTGTTTTGGTTCTTGTCTCTGCCAAATAGATGCACACGTAGTGTTTCCACATTTCATCTTCAGGGACATGTTTAACCCATGAGCATGTGGGAACTTTCCCAGTTATCGATGCTTACTATCATTTCTATATATACCTACATGTTTAATATTGGGTTTCCCTACACTCTCCCAGACTATTGTCAGTACATTTTAGAAGTTTCATAGAGCTGATTGTACATTTAGACATTCACACAATTAAAGATTTAAGGCTCTTTTTCTATTACGTTTATTTAGGGACATATGCACTCATAGGTAGTATATATATTTAGATGAGATTGGTCTTAGTCACAGGGCACTATTATTGTCATTATATCCTGAAGTAAGGAACTGGTTAATTTTCTAATGTGTAATTAACCATTATCCAATAGGAGTCAATGTTCATTTCTTTTAAAGGGCAGGATTACACCTGCACAGACAAGCAGCTTTGATAACGGCAACAGCCGAAACATGTCAGCAGCTGTAGGAGCTGACTCCTTTTGGATAATGGCACCCTGTCGTTTTTCTGTTTTATCCTGAAGTCAAATAAAGATTACTTTTATTTTACCATATTGGATTGGTGCTCCGCTACCCTTTTTTGTCTTTTATGATTCAGATAGAGCATGCTATTTTAAACAACTTTCCAGTTTACTACCAATATCAATTTAGTTTCATTCTCCTGGTATTCTTTATTGAAGAAGAAGCAGTGCAGTACTGGGAACTAGTTGAACACATTGGTAAGCCAATCGCAAAAGGCATATATGTGCAGCCACCAATCAGCAGCTATCTCCCAGGTTCCGAGAATACCTAGGTATGATTTTCAGCAAAAAATACCAAAAGAATTAAACAAATTAGATAATAGAATTAAATTGGAAAGTTGTTTACAATTACATGCTCTATCTGAATCATGAAATCATTTTTTTAGGTTTCATGTCCCTTTAAGAACAAGAAAGCTGCAAAATGTTTCATTTTCAGAATGATTGTCTGTAGGTTGTTTGTTACATTAAAGTAGATTTAAAAAAAAAAAAAGCTTTGAGTGGAGGTCACATGTTTCCTGTCTAGAGTCAGTGGAGGTCACATGTTTCCTGTCTAGAGTCAGTGGAGGTCACATGTTTCCTGTCTAGAGTGGAGCTCCAGTCTGCAGCTAGACTACTTTGAAATTATGTGCTCTAGTTGCAGTTCCGCGTTGTGCAGTGTTACACAGATTATTAACCACGAAAGGTGCAAAATAAGGTAAGCAGCTGGTTTAATCTTTAGTGTATTTAGTTGCGCCAACTGGTTGCTCAGCACTGTGCAGCGGTAATCTCTCTGTTTCCTGGCTTGGTACCAAGTCTTAGAAATACTGGTCGACCAATGCTGTACTCTATATGTGATTATTCATTAGCATTCTACACCTTATTTGGATTTCTTGAATGTTTGCAACTTTAGAATTAGGGATATGAAAATATCTCATTTTATTTAACAAGTATTCCATAATAGTAAAAACCTAATTCTGGTTGGCTTGTTAGCTGACAATAAATATAACAGGTTTTGGTTTTGTAGTTTAAATGAATTCAAAGATATTAAAAATATACAGGTCACACACATGTAATAGATCAGCATTCGAGTGGGGTCATTTGCAGAAATACAGATAACACATAAGTGGCCCAACAGGAGTTGCTGGATTACTGTGTTTCTTGCTAAACACAGATGGCTCTTTGGCCTCACAGTGAAATGAAAGTGTTTTTAGGGTATTTTTCTTTTGCCTGTCACAGAGCCGGTTAGAAGTACAGTTGGAAATTAAACGCAATGCAGTACCTTTTTGTTGGCTTATAAAAAAGGCTTTTTATACACTTGGCTGTATTACTTTACTTCTCTTGTTATCCTGAGTGCAGAGAAAATCCTTCGGCTAACAGTGACCTGCGTCAGGAAGCAGCAAATACATCTGTGTATTACTGAGGTGCAGATAGTGTGCGCTCAGTCTGAGCTATGGCCTCTATTTAACAAGGTCTGGCGGACCTGATCACAAGAGCTGCTGGTGCAACGCCGTGGCTAATGGGCTGCCAGCAGGGGGGTGTCAATCAACCCGATCGTACTCGATCGAGTTGATTTCCGGCGATGTCTGTCCGCCTGCTCAGAGCTGGCGGACAGGTTATGGAGCAGCGGTCTTTGTGACCGCTGCTTCATAACTGCTGTTTCTGGCGAGTCTGAAGACTCGCCAGAAACACGGGCCGTCAAGCTCCTTTCAGAGCTTGATAGATAGGCCCCATTGTCTACTCTTTATTCTCTGCGGGGGTCAGTAATACGCTAGTATAATGGCTACTATACTCTTTATTTATTACTATATTATTCATTTTAGTTTGTTATTTTATCTCTGTGCAAACAGATGCAACATTTCTCACTGTCTAATCACAAATACATTGTATACAGCTCTTTCATGTGAGTGGCCTCATTGTTTTTTTGTTTTTTTAATCACTTACAGGGCCAATTAATGACTTTTAGAAATACTGTTAAAGATTCAGATAGAACATACAATATTAAACATGTTTTCAATTTACTTCTATTATCTAATTTGCTTTGTTCCCTTGATATCATTTGTTGAAAAGCTTACTTAGGCTCAGGAGTTGGAAGCTAGCTGCTTATTGGTAGCTGCACATATATGACTTTTTTTTCATTGGCTTGCGGATGTGTACAGCTAACTAGTGCATTGCTGCTTCTACAATAAAGGATACCAAGAGAATGAAGCAAATTTGATAATATAAGTAAATCTGTTGTTTAAAATTGTATGTTCTCTCTGAATAATAAAAGGAAAAATTTGGGGTTTGTGTCAATATTATTTAAAACAAAAATGCTTGCAATTTATACAAACAATTAAATTAGTAATTCTGTGGGAATATAAATGCACACATACATACATATACATGCATCCCAGTCACACATATATATATATAAAATAAACCATGGCCAGTAATCGTGATGCAGCGTTGAATCGAATAGTTGACAGGATAATCTTAATCGAATCGAATCGTGAGGCCATTGAAGATGTATTATTATCATTTTATTATTACGCCAAATTCCATAGCGCTGGGTACAGTGATAGGGGTATACAATGACAAAGATTTGTGATAAAATACAAAACATAACAAAACAAAACAAATCTAGTACAGGAGGAAAAGGGCCCTGCTCAGGAGAGCTCACAGTCTATAGGTTTAGGATGCAGAGACATAAGGTTGGGGTAGCTTGTTACATCGGTTTTATTTGCAGCAGTGAGTCAGGCAGTTCATGTACATGTATTAGTTTGGTTCGGATGCGGGATGGAGGGGAGATGGTAGGCCTCTCTGAATAGGTGAGTTTTCAAGGATCGTCTGAAGCTATACAAGGTTGGAGACAGTCTAATGGAGCAGGGTAGAGAGTTCCAGAGGACAGGAGCAGCACGTGTAAAGTCTTGGAGGCGGGAGTGGGACGTAGAGATAACAGGAGTGTAGAGACGTAGGTCAGAGGTTGATCGAAGAGGATGGGATGGGGAATATTTCACGATGAGAGAGGAAATATAGTTGGGAGTTAGACTGTTGAGTGCTTTGTAGGTTAGGGCTAATACTTTAAATTGTATTCTGGAGTGTATGGGGAGCCAGTGTAGAGACTGGCAGAGCAGCTGATGTAGATCGTCGACTTAGGTGGATGAGTCTAGCAGAAGCATTCATAACAGATTGGAGGGAGGAGAAGCGGTCTTTTGGAAGGCCATTTAGGAGTAGATTGCAATAATCAATGTGTGACAAAATGAGGGAATAAGTATTTTTGTAGTTTTTTTGAATAAGGAAGGGATGAATTCTGGAAATGTTGCATAGGTGTGAACGGCAGAATTTGGTAACCGCTTGTATATGTGGGTTGAATGTGAGTTCTGAGTCTAGTGTGACCCCAAAGCAGCGGACCTGGGGTGAGGTGTTGAGAATAGATTCTCCAACCATCAGAGAAATGTCAGGTGTTGGATGTCTCGAAGAGGGGGGCATAAGAAGCAGCTCAGTTTTGGACAGATTGAGTTGGAGGTAGTGTGAAGACATCCAAGAGAAAATTGCAGAGAGGCAGTCAGAAATCTGGTTGAGTAAAGTGGGAGAGATATCAGGAGAGGAAAATAGATTTGGGTATCATCAGCATATAGGTGGTACTGGAATCCAAAGGAGGCTATAAGTTTTCCAAGGCAGGATGTATAAAGAGAGAAAAGCAAGGGGCCCAAGACAGAGCCTTGCAGTACTCCAATTAAGAGAGGCATAGGATCACAAGATATGTTGTTAAAGGAAACTGAAAATGAGCGGTTTGACAGATATGATGCAAACCAGGAGAGGGCTGTGTCTCGGATGCCAAATAAATGTAGTATTTTTAGGAGGAGAGGATGGTCAACTGTGTCAAAAGCGGTGGACAGGTCAAGAAGAATTAGTAAGGAGTAATGCCCTTTTGCTTTAGCTGATAACAGGTCATTTGTTACTTTAGCAAGAGCGGTTTCTGTTGAGTGTTTAAGGTGGAAACCAGATTGTAGTGGATCAAGTAAGGAGTTATTTGTGAGAAATTGAATAAGCCGAATATAGACTAGTCGTTCCAATAATTTTGAAGCAAAGGGAAATAAGGAGACCGTCGATAGTTAGAAGGCGTGGAGGGGTCAAGCGAGGGCTTTTTTAGGATCGGTATGATTGACGCATGCTTGAATGTGTCAGGAAATGTGCCAGCAGTGAGAGATTGGTTAAAGAGATGAGTTAGGGTAGGGGTTAGTAAAGCAGAGAGAGAGGGAATAAGTTGTGAAGGAATAGGCCAAGTGGGCAGGTTGTGAGATGAGCCAAGGATAGGAGTGCAGAGACTTCTTCCTCTGTTACAGGAGGGAAGTAGCATAGATTTTTGTTAATATAAGGGGTGGGTAGGATTGCTGGGTTTGAGGGGTGTGAGGTGCAGATCTATTTTCTAATGGTGTCAATTTTATTTTTGAAGTGATCAGCAATAATTTGAGCAGTGAGGTTGGTAGTAGGCGGGGGCAGGCGGACGTAGAAGGGAGTTAAAGGTTGAGAACAGTTTTCTGGGGTTGGATGCATGAGATGACACAAGGGAGGAGAAATAGACTTGTTTGGCCAGGCTGAGCGCAGAGTTGTAGGACTTAAGAGTGAATTTATAATGTTGGAAATTAGCACAGATTCGTGATTTCCTCCACTGTCGTTCATTAGCCGGTGAGCATCGCTGAAGATATCTGGTCTGTTTAGTGTGCTGATGTATGATATATCTATATACTGGAGTACCAGTTGACTTATTCTCAGCTGCATACATGACCTAGGGGCCTTGTTCTGGACCATCAAAATCTCAGCCAGCGACTCTTCTACTGGATCTTGGCACCCTCCCCGGTAACACGGGTTGAGCAGGTTCACACCAACTGCTGTACCTTTCTCTACTAAGAGCTAACATCGCTCTGACTAAATCTACTTACTTATACAAGAACCACAATATGGCACTACACACACACAACAGCTACATAGCTATACATGAACTGTTGGCTGAACTCAAACGTAAACTGATAGAGAGACATAATAGCCTCCTGCCTTTTTTTTTAACCTACCAATTCTGTTAAGAAGATCTTGGCGACTAGAATAGATGAGGATTCTCTAGACCAACAGGAGTGTGTGAGATTGATTAGTGAGCAGGCACTACCAGTGGCATATTCCACTCTTGCATCGCCTACACAAACAGAGCAACACTCTTCAGACCCCACGAGTAGGGATGCAGCCGGTGTTCTGTAGAGAACTCCCAATTCCTCGAAAACTCCAATCTGATGTAAATTCCGGTGACTTGTATTTTAATATCTGTTTTTCCTCTGAATGGGGGGCGCACCGCTGATCCTCTGGCATACACCCCAAGTAAACCCCAGGTGGAGACAAAATAGATAGAGAAGATAGGCAATTACAGTGCCCATCTGATTGATTGTGAATCCTGTCACTCACTGGACATGGACCAATCAGATGTATGGAATCACCGGAAGTGACAGATTGGAATTTTTGATGTTTTGGAGTTCTCGATAGAACACCGGCCCTTCATTTCATGACATGGGCGCTGGTTGTGAGGTAGTATACCCTAAAAATTCTGTCTAAAAATGCCTGCCAGTATGCTATCCCACCATGCGTGGACCAACATATACAGAACCCCCTGACCTACCACTTGAACATAGCATATCTAACAGAGGTAACCCCACCTAGTAGTGTTGGGCCATTCCTGACGTCGTTACTCCAACTGCATTTACCATCAGACAACGTCTTACCTACAGCAAATCAGAGTTTTGAGCTCTGCAACAATCAGGGACAAGTCAAATTACAGAGAAGTCGTGCACCCTCTGATATGCTGCAAAGATTATCTGCTAGGCTCTGGATCTGCGATCCTCTTCTTAAAACTAGCACAGAGAAAAGCCGATGTGATCTCAAAATGGCGATCCAGCCTCAGAGAGAAATTGGGTGAGACACGGCAGTCTTCTCTGGGAAACCTTAGCTCTCATTGCTTTATAGGTATAGCACTGGAACTATTCTATGACATATACCTGTTAATGATCATTACTATGAAGAAATCTCTCATAGCAGCAGTGTTGTGACTTGTGTAGGATATGATGCACAAACATGGGAGAATCTTCAGATTAGACACTGTAAAAACAGAATCTCCAGCTCCAAAGCCTTCTAAGCATAATATACACACTGTTTTTGCACTTATTAATGTTGCTGCTGGTAACTTTTTCAAGAGAAAAAGGAGAATGGTTCAATGCAACAGAAAAAAGATTACTGCTTCCACTTAGGGTAATGTCCAGACAAGAACTAACATGTAAATTCCTTATTAATCCAAGTAGTAATTAAGTTGCAATAATATGCCTCCCTCTCTCTTATGGCTGAAAGACCAAACAAGCGCTACCATTAATAAATTTTGCTTCTGTGTAATGCGCTGTTCATTGACTTTATTTAGCGTATCCCCAAATTGCAGTGTGCGACCAAGTTACAAAACAGCGTTTATGAGAGTAATACAGACATAGCAAAGTCAGGTATATTTAAATATCCTGGTTACCAGACGAATATCTATTGCCCATGTATACCATGCATACCTCCGCTCCCTCCAGTGCCCCAGTACCTCTGACCTGAATCCTCCTTGACCCTTCTGTGCGCTGTTCTGGGCCCCCGTCCGTCGACACCATGCGGATTCAGCGTCTTCCGTATCGCCCCACGTGTGGCATGATGTCACTTCCTGTAAGACAAACCAGGGTGCCATCAAAATACAAAACATCATAAATGTATCTGATCATGTTCTGACAAAGGAAGAATACAGAGTGTTAAGTTTAGGCCTGGGTTTTGTACCTACTGTAAACTTTAATTTGTTTAATACAATGTTAGATCTTAACAAATTTGTGCGGAATTTAACACTCTGTAAACACTTTAGAATGGACAATTCAGAAATGTCTACAGAACAACCCCAGGGGCAAACAATCTCTAATATGTATCAAGGGTTTCATTTCCAGGATATGTGTGACCTCATAGCTCTGAGGGGTTTGGAACAGGAGACAGGAATTGATATTGCAAATAATCAAACCACATTGCATAAGAAATATAAAAATCCCTCCACCTTCTACCCTATTCAGAGCAGAGGGAACACTTTAGAGACCTTCTATAGAAGAGTAGAGGCTGATTTAAGAACACTCAATCACACAAAAAAACCTGTGAAAAGTAACCTAAGCATACACGAACAACAAGCTATGAGATCACTAAGTGACAATATGAATATTGTCATAAAGCAGGCGGACAAGGGGGGCTCCGTGGTTGTTATGAATAGGTCATACTACATTGCTGAGGCCCTGAGACAATTGGGAGATACTAACAGCTATACAAAACTTAGGGGTGACCCAACGAATGTGTTTCAGAGACAACTTATGCACCTTTTGGATGGGGCTGTGGAAAAAGGTTTTATTGACAATGATACTTGTCAATATTTTTTTTTCAATCATCCTATCATTCCAATATTCCACCACCTACCCAAGGTGCATAAGACAATAGAGAACGTACAGGGTAGGCCATTAGTTAGCGGAATAGGGTCCATGCTTGAACACCTTTTAGAGTGGCTAGACGATCTACTGCAGCCACTAGTTGTTGCCCTCCCTAGCTATATCAAAGACACCAAACATGTCCTGAACATAATTGATCAAGTTACGTGGACACAGGACTCTGTGTGGCTCACTGTGGATGTCACAGCATTGTATTCCTCAATTCCCCACCATTTAGGATTGAAGGCTATTGAATACTTTCTAATTCATGAAACGACATATGGTGAGCCATTCAGGGCCTTTGTGCTGGAGGTCACGGAATTCCTCCTGTCGCATAACTATTTTCAATTTGAGGGGGATTACTATCTGCAGAGATGTGGGACCGCTATGGGCGCTAAGTTAGCCCCTACCTATGCCAACCTATACATGGGTTGGTGGGAGCGGTCCCACATCTATGCAGATAGTAACACCTTCCGACCTGCGATCAAGGTGTATCATCGTTTCATAGACGATTTGCTGTTTGTTTGGGACAGTGAAAAATACTCAGTAGATGAATTTGTGAAATACTTGGGTCAGAATGATTTCAATCTGCGTTTCACTCCTGAAACAAACAAACAGAAAATTCATTATCTGGATGTGGAGCTCAGAGGTTGGCAATAAGGTGAGATTACATCAGAAGTGTACAGGCAATAGTATCTTACATGCCAAGAGCTGCCATCCTCGACAGGTGCCATACTCTGTGGCAAAAGAACAGTTCATTTGCCTCAAAAGAAACTGTATGCAAACAAAAGACTATGAACATAATGCTGAAGCGTTGCAGGATAGACTGAGGGACAAGGGCTATAGCACCAGAGTTCTCAAGGAAGCCAGGAATGAAGTAGACAGAATAAACAGAGATTCCCTTTTGGTAGATCGCATAAAATCCAATAATAACTCTGAACGTAAATTGACGTTTGCTACGGATTATTCAGAACAATATCACACTATCTGCAATATAATTCGGGGGCACTTCAAATTACTTGCAGCTGATGATGGTCTAGCAGATGCAGTCAGTAAAGGCTGCAGATTTTCATATAGAAGGAACAAATCTGTGGGGAACATTCTATCTCCTTCACAGCTTAAAAAACCTGCTTCAGCTACACAATCCTCTTGGCTTAGGCATAGGGGTACATACAGATGTGGGAACACCCAATGCAAAGCATGTGAACATGTTCACATAGGTTCATCCTTTCAATCCTGCATTACAGGGGAAACATTTGAAGTGACTACCTGTGTGAATTGTAGATCCACCTATTGTATTTACCTCCTGTGGTGTACAGTTTGCAATCTCCAATACATAGGGTTAACAACAAGGGAGGTACGCTCACGAATACGTGAGCATTTATCAACCATTAGAGTAGGTAAAAGCAGTACCCCCATAGTTAATCATTTTGTTAACACACACAACAAAAACTGTGCAAGCCTCAGATGGATGATAATTGAGAAAGTCCAGGCCCAGGGGGGGGGGGGACAAGTTCCAGATTTTATCCAGATGTACTGGATTTTCAGACTTCAGACCAAGGTTCCTTTTGGTCTGAACTCTGAATATGATTTTATTAATCACTGGAATTGATCTTGTCCCCTATCTATTCTCTGGGTCCTTTAATGACATGTATCATTACATACATAAAATAAATAAATAAAAACTTAAGCGAATAACCATCATCTCCGTATCTCCATCTCTTATTACCCCATTGCATACATGTATTCAATGGATAGGTTGTAAGCAATTGTTTGAATGAACATAAGTGTCTAGGTTTAGTAAGCCCTTTTACCTATATTCCAGGATAGACACTACATTCAGTAATAAATATTCTATGCCCCTTGTTCTCAATTTTTTCCAAAAATAAATCTTTCAAAAATAAATCCTTCAAAAATTAAATCTTTTATGATTATAGGGTCCTCGCGTTGTACATAAAATGACTCTGTATCAAGCATATCTCTATATAATCTAGGATCTAGGGCAGTCTAGGGTACACACATTGTTTACTTAGTTGTAAATACTGTATAAATGGAACTAAGCGTTTCAGTACTATTATGAGGGAACTGTTGTGAAATTAGGAGCATTTCCTCTCCTATTCTTCTCTTATTTATCCATTTGTCCACCAATATATGCCATCTCAAATTTATATACTCTTTTGTAACATATTCTATAATGTCCTTTGATTAGTGTGTTGTCAAACTGAACAAATTAAGACTAAGCCTTGAATGCATATATATCATAAACAAATGAACAGACCTATTAGTGTAGTAATGATACAATAAAGTAATAACAGGTGACTTTGAATATACTGGATCTACGATATTGTTAATGTGCACACTATACATTGTGAAAATGAATATAAACAATTTATTACATTGTCAATAAGCATATTATGTCATGTATTGTTCCTTTAATACCCTAATTGATGTGTAGGATTTCCACCAATCAAATCCCAGAGGGGGGTTTTTAAACTTGAGTGTTTGTATGGTGTTTTTTAAGACTATGAGTACGGCGCAAGCCGAAACATGTTAATCTATTTTTCCTTCTAATAGGGTATGTACCCTCCATGTTTTAATTATTTTCAATAAAGAGACTTTTTATTCTAATGACAGCAACTGACATTTTGTTTATTTTTTGAACTTTTTTCAGAGCACATAAGTTAAAGAGAATAAGGTCTTGAGGACTTTTACTTACCCGATCCAAATGGCTACCTAGGTTTTAGCAGCCTTAAAGGGCCCACCTAACTCCTTATATGTACCTAATACATGACCCTTAGCTGGGAACCCTGTGTTAACTATTGCCTCTATAGTTGCTTAAGCAAAACTATTGAAGGTAGTGATAAGCTAATATCACATGACACACATTAGTCTGTCGGCAATACAGGTAATAGGCCACAATATCCTAGTTTAAGCAAATTATGTTTAAGGTTTCCCAGGTCAGTCTTCACTCATACATTATGCCATATCGTGATACTCTTTCATTGATGTCACCTCTAACATAGTAGAACCAGACAAAGCTAGCAGCTTGTGTAATATGTGATTTTTCCTCAGTATCTTTAACATTCAAACCATCCTAACAAATAACCAGTTTTACTCCACAAGCTAGTGAAGGATAAAGCTGCTAGAACCACCTGGTTCATGTTAGCTAGTTGACTTGCATGTCACTCATAGGTCTGTAACATATATATATTGCGATCATAGGCCTCTTTTTTAACAAACTCACTGTCTCATCTTTATATTGTTTAAAACAACCCCTGAGATTCTAAACATATGGTGGTAATTATCTAAGTTATACCTAGAGGTTAGGTTTTCGTAACCATTTCTGTGCTATGCTCACCTTATTGTTGACCATGTAAAATGTGTATCTCAAATGTTTTATTTTTCTAGTGCTTATCGTTCACATACTAAATTGTTAATATTTTCTTAGCCACAATCCATTGCACTTTCTTATCTATCATATCACAGCTCTTAGGTGGCTTTAGACCTTTTCTTTAACTGAGAATAGATATCTATTAAGATTTGCTATAAGGTCTGTGCATCAGAGTTTCTCATTATACGCTATCCTGTGATATACTATTCTAGGTCAATGTTCAGTTTGCTAGATTTCCTATTCCTAGTTTCTTAAGAGTATCTTGGTCCAAGAGTGGCCTTATATATAGAGGAATTTGTAATAGGAAAAAAAGAGGTTTGTTTATGCCTGTGCACTTTTATTACGATTACATGAGTATCCTATTAAAGGGACATAATACTCATATGCTAAATCACTTGAAACTGATGCAGTATAACTGTAAAAAGCTGACAGGAAAATATCACCTGAGCATCTCTATGTAAAAAAGGAAGATATTTTACCTCACAATTTACTCAGCTCAGCAGAGTAAGTTCTGTGTAAAAAGTTATACTCAGCTGCTGCTCAGCTGCAGGTAAAAAAAAAAATGAAGAAATTAACAGCAGCCAATCAGCATCAGCAGTGCTGAGGTCATGAACTCTTTTACTGTGAGCTCATGAGATTTGACTTAACACTGAATAGGGAAATAAGATGAGTGTGCACGAAAGCTCGCTCCTTCCGCTGTCCCGGGACAGACATACTGATTTGTTGCTTAGAAGTCCTTTACAATGGGGTGTGGCTACTGAGAAACTTTTGAGGAAAAATATCTTTCTTTTTTACATAGGGATGTTCAGGTGATATTTTCTAGTCAGCTTTTTACAGCTATGCTGCATCACTTTCAAGTGTTTCAACATTTTGGGTATTATGGCCCTTTAATTCACAATCTGTTTTACTTTATGTAATCTTTCTGATAGACGTGCTTATCAGATTACTATACTATTACTATATCGTTTGCAACTTTCTTGTTTAACTAACTGGGATTTTACACATGCCCACTAATGATGTACAATTTAGATGCAAATTGTTGCCTTACAGTTCTTGTTATCAGATTACTTATTTTTGATTACTCACTGTATACTACGTGTCTCAAGATGTAATATTATACCAATCTACAAATTCTTTGTAGACATGGGATTCTAGTGAATAGAATAGTATTTCTTTTGCAAGATGTACAGAGTCCACGGTTTCATCCTTACTTGTGGGATATTATCTTTCCTAACAGGAAGTGGCAAGGAGAGCACCCACAGCAGAGCTGTCTATATAGCTCCCCCCTTATCTCCACCCCCCTAGTCATTCTCTTTGCCGGCTCTAAGCAGGAAGGGTAAAGTGAAAGAGGTGATAAACTGTTAGTTTTTATTTTCTTCAAGCAAGAGTTTGTTATTTTTAAATGGTACTGGTGTGTACTATTTACTCTCAGGCAGGAGATGGATGAAGATTTCTGCCTAGAGGATGATGATCTTAGCATTTGTAACTAAGATCCAATGCTGTTCCCACAGAGGAGTACAGGAAACTTCAGTGTGATGTTCAGTCATGTTTTCTGGAGAGACTGTGATATTTCAAAAAGGCTGACAGTATCCCCATGAGGGTAAGGGTAAGCAGTAATCCTAGACTTATAGTGGCATTACTAAGCTTGCATAAAGGGCTAAACTTATGGTTGACACTCAGTTTGAATGATATTAACAAACGGTTGTGTGTTCTGGGAGTGCTGTTAATAATCATTTAAGGGACAACTGTATTGAGGGTACACTTGGCTTTTTGGGGTTTTTAGAACCCACATTGCTGGTAAAAACGCTTGGTGTGTTTTTTGGAGGCCTTAGTAACATCGAGTGAGATGGGCGGGGCCTCAGTTGCGCAGTTGTTTTCTCTTGACAAGCAGCAAGCTACAACACCGGAGGGTCCTGGTGAACTTCTTGGGCCAAAACGAAGCTTTATCCCCACATTATCAATCCCTAAGGGCATGTAGGCGCCACAGCAGAGCTGTGGCAAGGTGCTGACAGGGTTTTTTCCGTTTTTTGGCACTTTGTCCATCCGGTTTCCATATTTGGGGGTTAATTGTTTCATTTGCTTGTGGTGCAATCTTACTAAAGCTTATTGAATCTGCTGTAAAAATTTCGAAAAATTTTAGGTATTTTTAAGCAGTTTTGCAGATTGTGTATGCCTTTTTTCTCTTAAAGGCACAGGTTTTTTAAAATTGTTGTTTTTTCACTGAATAGTGTTTTCCAAGCTTGCTTTTCTCACTACTAGCCTGTTCAACATGTCTGACATTGAGGAAACTCCTTGCTCAATATGTTTAGAAGCCATTGTGGAACCCCCTCTTAGAATGTGTCCCACATGTACTGATATGTCTATAAATTGCAAACAGCATCTTTTGACTTATAAGAGTTTGACACTGGATGATTCTCAGACAGAAGGAAATCAGGTTATGCCATCTAGTTCTCCCCAAATGTCACAACCAGTAACGCCCGCATAAGTGACGCAAAGTACCTCTAGTGCATCTAATTCTTTCACCTTGCAAGATATGGCCACAGTTATGAATTCTACCCTCACAGAGGTTTTATCTAAACTGCCTGGGTTGCAAGGGAAGCGCAGTAGCTCTGGGTTAAGAACAAATGCTGAGCCTTCTGACGCTTTAGTAGCCGTATCCGATGTACCCTCACAATGTTCTGAAGTAGGGATGAGGGATTTGCTGTCTGAGGGAGAGATTTCTGATTCAGGAAAGATGTTCCCTCAGACAGATTCAGATATGACGGCATTTAAATTTAAGCTAGAACACCTCCGCTTATTGCTCAGGGAGGTTTTAGCGACTCTGGATGATTGTGACCCTATTGTAGTTCCAGAGAAATTTTGTAAAATGAACAAATATTTAGAGGTTCCTGTCTACACTGATGTTTTTCCGGTCCCTAAGAGGATTTCGGACATTGTTCCTAAGGAGTGGGATAGACCAGGTATACCGTTCGCTCCCCCTCCTATTTTTAAGTAGATGTTTCCCATATCCGACACCATGCGGAACTTGTGGCAGACGGTCCCTAAGGTGGAGGGAGCTATTTCTACTCTCGCTAAGCGTACAACTATACCTATTGAGGACAGTTGTGCTTTCAAAGATCCTATGGATAAAAAATTAGAGGGTCTCCTAAAGAAAATGCTTGTTCATCAGGGTTTTCTTCTCCAGCCTATAGCGTGCATTGTTCCTGTAACCACTGCAGCTGCCTTTTGGTTCGAGGCTCTGGAAGAGGCTCTTCAGGGGGAGACCCCATTAGATGATATTCTGGATAGAATTAGGGATCTTAAGCTGGCTAATTCTTTCATTATAGACGCCGCTTTTCATCTGGCTAAATTAGCAGCAAAGAATTCAGGTTTTGCCATTTTAGCGCGTAGAGTGTTATGGCTTAAGTCATGGTCGGCTGATGTGTCATCAAAATCTAAGCTTTTGACCATCCCTTTCAAGGGTAAGACCCTATTCAGGCCTGAACTGAAAGAGATCATTTCAGATATCACTGGAGGGAAGGGTCATGTCCTCCCTCAGGATAAGTCAAATAAGATGAGGACCAAACAAAATAATTTTCATTCCTTTCGAAACTTCAAAGGTGGTCCCGCTTCCTCTTCCCCTGCTGCAAGGCAAGAGGGGAACTTTGCTCAATCCAAGCCAGTCTGGAGACCTAACCAGGCTTGGAACAAAGGTAAACAGGCCAAGTAGCCTGCTGCTGCCACCAAGACAGCATGAAGGGGTAGCCCCCGATCCGGGAGCGGATCTAGTAGGGGGCAGACTTTCTCTCTTTGCTCAGGCTTGGGCAAGAGATGTTCAGGACTCCTGGGCTGTAGAAATCGTAACCCAGGGGTATCTTCTAGGTTTCAAATATTCTCCTCCAAGGGGGAGATTCCATCTTTCTCAATTGTCTGTAAACCAGACAAAAAGAGAGGCGTTCTTACGCTGTGTAGAAAATCTATTTACCATGGGAGTGATCTGCCCAGTTCCGAAAACAGAACAGGGGCAGGGGTTCTACTCCAATCTGTTTTTGGTTCCCAAAAAAGAGGGAACCTTCAGACCAATCCTAGATCTCAAGATCCTAAACCAATTCCTCAGAGTCCCATCCTTCAAGATGGAGACCATTCGGACTATTTTACCAATGATCCAGGAGGGTCAATATATGACCACCGTGGACTTAAAGGATGTGTATCTACACATTCCTATTCACAAAGATCATCACCAATTCCTCAGGTTTGCCTTTCTGGACAAGCATTACCAGTTTGTGGCTCTTCCCTTCGGGTTGGCCATGGCTCCCAGAATTTTCGCAAAGGTGCTAGGGTCCCTTCTGGTGGTCCTAAAGCCGCGGGGCATAGCAGTGGCGTCTTATCTAGACGACATCCTAATTCAAGCGTCGACTTTCCAACTAGCCAAGTCTCACACGGACTTCGTGTTGGCCTTTCTAAGATCTCATGGGTGGAAGCTGAACGTAAAAAAGAGTTATCTTTCACCTCTCACAAGAGTTTCATTCCTAGGGACTCTGATAGACTCGGTGGACATGAAAATATTTCTGACGGGGGTCAGGAAATCAAAGATTTTAGCCACCTGCCGAGCTCTTCATTCCATTCCTCGGCCGTCAGTGGCTCAGTGTATGGAGGTAATCGGACTAATGGTAGCGGCAATGGACATAGTTCCGTTTGCTCGCTTACATCTCAGACCACTGCAACTATGCATGCTCAGACAGTGGAATGGAGATTATGCAGATTTATCTCCTCAGATAAATCTGGATCAGGAGACCAGAGATTCTCTTCTTTGGTGGTTGTCACAGGATCACCTGTCCCAGGGAATGTGTTTCCGCAGGCCAGCGTGGGTTATAGTGACGACGGACGCCAGCCTACTGGGCTGGGGTGCAGTCTGGAATTCCCTGAAAGCACAGGGTTTGTGTACTCAGGAGGAGGCCCTCCTACCGATAAATATTCTGGAATTAAGAGCGATATTCAATGCTCTTCAGGCGTGGCCTCAGCTGGCTTCGGCCAGATTCATCAGATTTCAGTCGGACAACATCACGACTGTGGCTTATATCAATCATCGGGGGGAACAAGGAGTTCCTTAGCGATGATAGAAGTTTCCAGAATAATCCGATGGGCAGAGACTCACTCTTGCCATCTATCAGCAATCTGTATCCCAGGGGTAGAGAACTGGGAGGCGGATTTTCTAAGTCATCAGACTTTTCATCCGGGGGAGTGGGAACTCCATCCGGAGGTGTTTGCTCAACTGGTTCAGCTATGGGGCACACCAGAATTGGATCTGATGGCGTCTCGTCAGAACGCCAAACTTCCTCATTACGGGTCCAGGTCAAGGGATCCTCAGGCAGTACTGATAGATGCTCTAGCAGTACCCTGGTCGTTCAACCTGGCTTATGTGTTTCCACCATTCCCTCTCCTTCCGTGTCTGATTGCCAGAATCAAACAGGAGAGAGCGTCAGTAATTTTGATAGCACCTGCGTGGCCACGCAGGACTTGGTATGCAGACCTGGTGGACATGTCATCTCTGCCACCATGGTCTCTGCCACTGAGGCAGGACCTTTTGATTCATGGTCCGTTCAAGCATCCAAATCTAATTTCTCTGCAACCGATTGCTTGCAGATTGAACGCTTGATTTTATCAAAGCGGGGTTTCTCTGAGTCGGTCATAGATACCTTGATTCAGGCTCGAATGCCTGTCCCCAGGAAAATCTATCATAATATATGGCGTAAATATATTTTTTGGTGCGAATCTAAAGGTTACTCATGTAGTAAGATCAGGATTCCTAGGATTTTGTCCTTTCTCCAAGAGGGATTAGAGAAAGGATTGTCAGCTAGTTCATTAAAAGGACAGATATCTGCTTTGTCTATTCTATTGTACAAGCGTCTGGCAGATGTCCCAGACGTTCGGGCTTTCTGTCAGGCTTTAGTTAGAATCAAGCCTGTGTTTAAACCTGTTGCTCTGCCATGAAGTCTAAATTTAGTTCTTGAAGTTCTTCAGGGGGTTCCGTTTGAACCCATGCATTCCATAGATATTAAGCTTCTATCTTGGAAAGTTCTGTTTCTAGTTGCTATCTCTTCAGCTCAAAGAGTTTCTGAACTATCTGCATTACAATGTGACTCGCCTTATCTTGTTTTCCATGCTGATAAGGTGGTTTTGCATACCAAACCTGGGTTCCTCCCTAAGGTTGTTATTAACAGGAATATCAATCAGGAAATTGTTGTTCCTTCTCTGTGTCCTAATCCTTCTTCTAAGAAGGAACGTCTGTTGCACAACTTGGACGTGGTTCGTGCTTTGAAGTTTTATTTGCAGGCAACCAAAGATTTTCGTTAAACATCTTCTTTGTTTGTTGTCTATTCTGGAAAGCGTAGAGGTCAAAAGGCTACGGCTACCTCTCTTTCCTTTTTGGCTGAAAAGCATTATCTGTTTGACTTATGAGACTGCTGGACAGCAGCCTCCTAAAAGAATTACAGCTCACTCTACTAGAGCGGTGGCTTCCACATGGGCTTTTAAAAATGATGCTTCTGTTGAACAAATTTGTAAGGCTGCGACTTGGTCTTCGCTTCATACCTTTTCCAAATTTTACAAATTTGATACTTTTGCTTCTTCAGAGGCTATTTTTGGGAGAAAGGTTTTGCAAGCAGTGGTGCCTTCCTTTTAGGTTCCTGACTTGTCCCTCCCTTCATCCATGTCCTAAAGCTTTGGTATTGGTATCCCACAAGTAAGGATGAAACCGTGGACTCGGTACATCTTGCAAAAGAAAACAAAATTTATGCTTACCTGATAAATTTCTTTCTTTTGCGATGTATCAAGTCCACAGCCCGCCCTGTCTATTCAAGACAGATAGTATTTTTTATTGAAAACTTCAGTCACCTCTGCACCTTATAGTTTCTCCTTTTTCTTCCTTGGCCTTCGGTCGAATGACTGGGGGGGGGAGTTAAGGGGGGAGCTATATAGACAGCTCTGCTGTGGTTGCTAACTTTGCCACTTCCTGTTAGGAAGGATAATATCCCACAAGTAAGGATGAAACTGTGGACTTGGTACATTGCAAAAGAAAGACATTTATCAGCTAAGCATAAATTTTGTTTTCTTGTTGTAATGCCTAAAAACCTCAATAAAAGAAAATTATTAAAAAAAAAAATTGCATGCTCAATCTGAATCATGAAAGCCTGTATGATGCTGGTCGTTATGCCCTTAAGGACCAGCAACGTACCCTGTATGAATGGGGCACTGCAGAAATAGAGTTACTGAAGCAGTGGCCCTCTCTGCATCGGACAGTGGTGGGACTGATCATTGGTGGGTGGGAGCATAAGGAGGGAGGCGGATGGGCGGCCCATCGCTGGAGAAGGCGGGAGGAGGGCGGGAGTGGGCAGGACCGCTACGCCACGCTACAGGGGAAAAAAAAACTCCAGCTGCATAATTGAAGGGGAAGGAGGGAGGAGGGGCAATGAGGGGGATCATATGTGGGATACTTTGAGGAAAATTGATCTGGGAAGGGTAGGGGGGTTTGGGTATTGAGGAGGGCAGCTACACTATAGAAAATGTATATATATATATTATATATATATTTTTATTTATTTATTTTTTGACTGGCCTATTTTGCAGCAAACTGGGTACTAGCAGACAACTGCCAGTACCTAAAATGGCCACAAATAGGTAGAGGGGGAGGGTTAGCGAACTGTTTGGGGGGATAAGGCAGGTTGGGAGGTAAGGGGGCATACTACCCTGCAGTAAATATATCATTTAAAAGAAAATGTAAAAAACACCAACAATCTTTTATTTTTATACTGGCAGACTTTCTGCCAGTACTTAAGATGGGGGTGACCTTTGGGGGGTAGGGGAGTGAAGATAGCTGTTTGAGATGGGTCAGGGAGGGATCAGGGGGTGGGATGTGTCAGGTGGGGGTCTGATCTCTACACTAAAGCTAAAATTAACCCTACAAGCTACCTAATTAACCCCTTAACTGCTGGGCATAATACAAGTGTGGTGTGCAGCGGCATTTAGCAGCCTTCTAACTACCTAAAAGCAATGCCAAAGCCATATATGCCTGCTATTTCTGAACAAAGGGGATCCCAGAGAAGCATTTACAACCATTTGTGCCATGATTGCACAAGCTGTTTGTAAAACATTTTAGTGAGCAACCTAAAATTGTGAAAAAGTTAACGATTTTTTTTATTTGATCACATATGGCGCTGAAATGGTGGCATGAAATATACCAAAATGGGCCTAGATCAATACTTTGGGTTGTCTACTAAAACAAAATAGATTTGATAGGTAAAAAAAGGCTCTATTTCTGTTTAAATGTAGTGATGGCAAACATGCTCTGGTCTTTTGGGGAACTTTTTGTCTGAAGTGCCCGGTCCTTAAGGGGTTAATTTTGACTTGAGTGTCCCTTTAAACAGTCTAGCATAATAATTTGAGCCATAGGGCTGTCATATAAAAGCAGGACATAAGTCTTGTATAGGGAGCAAAGTATAAATTTGTAAACACACTCCAGCTATTTAACCTACTCCAGATCTTATAGAGCGATTTCTTAAAATCTCATCAGCAACTCGGCAGGCATCCAGCATAACCCTAAAACTATTCAGCATTACCATAGTGCTCAACACGCTGTTCTCCAAACAGTCAAATCCGATCTCATCCCAGTCACACCAGGCAAACCCCGGATCACCCCGTCTCTCACAAAGCCAGATGTTTACAACAGCGCTTACAAGAGGACATTCCAAAGCTGCATTTTCAGAAAGAGCCTGCAATACCCTAGAAACTATCTGCATGACACAATTTGTCAGGAGTTCTACCTCCTTTGTTTGTAAAAAATGCCTCATTAGGCACCACATCCATGATAAAGTCCTCAGCAGCTACATCAGGCAGCTGAGGTTAAAGGCCCATGTCAGAGGTAAGCAATGGCTATCTAGTTTTACAGATCTATGTTCTTATTCAGGGGTGGTGATTTCAAACCATTTGAGGGAGCAATAATACTACCAGCACCATCAACAGGGCAGGTAATCGCATCAGAGCATTGCAGCTACTTTAATATTACTTGATTATGTGTGTCTAGTATTTCATCATTATCTATTTCCCTTACTTGTGTGTCTTTAAGTATTGCTAAGTCTCCTTCTTCACAGATTTCAATTGCCGTAAAGCAGTGATCAAATAGCTGGCGTAGCTGTATTATATGCTCCTCTATTAAGATAAAAAATATATTCTTGTAACCATTCCATAATAATAACTTTAGTACAAGGTATGCGCCTTAAATTACACAGGACCAAGAGAAAGTGTAGTTAGCATTCTATATGCAACTGACCTACCCGGATTACCAGGGGAAATTCTGAGATCTCACAGCAGGCCCCCCCAGATATATATATATATATATATATATATATATATATATATATACATACAGCAAATCTTATATCTTTTCTGAGAAAAGTTAAAATAACCTTGTCTTCTAAGGACCTGCATATAGCCAGCAATAATCGGCGGATTATGTGGTTCACTCTAAGAGCTCCCAGACCAGTATAGTGACCTAACAGGGCCACCACCCAGACATTAACTTTTTCACAAACTTTGGGGTTCTCACTTAACTATTTAAACACAACTTGTGCAGTCTTAAGACAAATGGTTGGGAAAACTTCTCTAGGATCTCCTTTGTTCAGAATTATCAGACATTTATGGGTTTACCATTTCTTTTGGTGATCAGAAGGCCACTAATTGCACCTGAGCACTACACTTCTGAATGAGAAATTTTAGACAAGTTATGGCAAAGGGTACAGGGCCAATTTGGAATGACATAATGGCTGGAAGTGACTCCCCAAAACTATGTATATGTGTATGTATATATATATATATATATATATATATATATATACACAGTATATATATATATATATATATATGTATATATATATATATATATATATATAACAAAACAAAAAGAAGCAGACACTCACCGGTATTTAAAGGGCCATAATACCCAAATGTTGAAACACTTGAAAGTGATGCAGCATAGCTGTAAAAAGCTGACTAGAAAATATCTCCTGAACATCTCTATGTAAAAAAGAGAGATATTTACCTCAAAAGTTCCTCAGTAGCCACCTCCCATTGTAAAGGATTTCTAAGCAGCATTTTAGTGTGTCTGTCCTAGGACAGCTTAGGGGATGAGCCTCGTGAACTCTCATATTATTTCACCAATCAGGTAAAGGAAGCTTACTATGAAATCTCATCAGAGTTAAGTCAAATCTCATGAGATTCACAGTAAGAGTTCATGACCTCAGCACTGCTGATGCTGATTGGCTGCTGTTCATTTCTTCATTTTTTTTTTATTTTTACCTGCAGCTGGGAGCAGGTGAAGTATAACTTTTTACACAGAACTTACTCTGCTGAGCTGAGGAGATTGTGAAGTAAAATATCTTCCTTTTTTACATAGAGATGCTCAGGTGATATTTTCCTGTCAGCTTTTTAAAGTTTTATACTGCATCAGTTTCAAGTGATTTAGCATATGAGTATTATGTCCCTTTAAATAAAGGATATCTTTTAATCCCACAAGGTGTGACGTTTCGGAGTAGAAGGCTGCTAATTGCAGCTGTAATTCACTATTCTGAAAGGGGATTTTAGGCATGTTATGGCAATGGGTCTAGGGCCCATTTGTTATCACAGTTCTACAAGGGGATTTTTACATATGTTTTGGCAAAGGGTAACAGAAGGTCGCAAATTGCAGCTGTGTATCACAGTTCTGAAAGGGGATTTTTTAATGTTTGGGCAAATGGTTAATGGCTTATTTGATATGGCATAACTGCCTGTATTAATTTATATGATTTTCATGCCACTAGCTATCTGTATTTACGGTAAGCATGATCATTTAATTTTAAAAATACACACATTTTTGGATTGTCACATTATTTATACACAGTATTTTTAACAGTATTTTTCAACTGTATGATACATTTCAAAGCATTTTTTTTTATTTATAAACCATGTTTTGATTTGCATTTCATATAGTGAAAATATGAATCTTTCCTTATTCCCCTTTTTGACCAAACTTTTCAGCGTTTTTGGGACCAGGCCTTCATTGTTGTAGGGGGGATAAAACTGGGAAAATGTTTGCTACTTAGTCTCACTATGTTCTCACACTTAAAGGGACATTAAACCCAAAAACTTTCTCTCCTGATTCAAGTAGAGAATACAATTTTAAACAACATTCCAATTTACTTGTATTATCTAATTTGCTTCATTCCTTAGATATCGTTTGCTGAAGAAATAACAATTCACATGTGTGAGCCAATCACACGAGGCATCTATGTGCAGCAACCAATCAGCAGCCACTGAGCCTATCTAGATATGATTTTCAGCAAAGTATATCAAGAGAATTAAGCAAATTAGATAATAGAAGTAAATTAGAAAGTTGTATAAAATTGTACTCTCTTTCTAAATCTTGAAAGAAAAAATTTGGGTTTCATGTCCCTTTAAGGTTTTGGGGCATTTCTGTATTTTCAAATAAAAGGCTTGCAATCACCTCTGTTTGGTAATTTAGGAAAGAGAGCTCAGGAATTCCAGGGATATAAAAATGAGGGGGATTCCAAATTAAATTGTCACCTTGAGACTTCAAATTGCTCTAGTAGAGATTGGGTCTTTGAACCTATGGGAAAATTATCTGGGGTTTTTTGGGGGGAGGGCGGGGATATGGGTGTCAGGGCATTAGTGTCACTTGTTTCCTCGCTGTCTAAGCTAGGATGGTATTCTGATTAAGAGGGGTCAATTTCAGGGTATGTATCATTAACCCGTTACCATATGAAGGCAGATACTGTAATCCCACAAGCAGCAAGTCTCGGTTGTCACTTCAAAGCTGAGACTGCTTGGGCTTCCTAAAGCTGCATCGTAGATCTACGTTATGCAGTACGGTGGGCTATATACTCCATAATGTAGATATATGTAATATTGGCTCAAGGGGTTAATGTAAACTCAATTGTCAGATTCTTTAAAATAAATCAGGTAGTCTCTGTATAGGCTGAACTTGATAGACTACTGTCTTCTTTGAACCTCATTGAACATAATTAAACAAAGGGGATAACTACTTAGTGAAAGTACAGCTTGGAAGCCGCAGAGCACTACTTATGAAGAAACTGCTACTGACCCAATTTGTACTGGCACAACCCAGCTGCTGATTGGGTGACCTGAAGATTCTGGATCCGGAACAGCAGTGGTCTCCAGCTCCAAAGTGGTACTTTCACTGTATGGTTACCCTCTTTGTAGGGTTTAAAATATAGCATTACAGGGTCACTAGTATCCTTTAAAGCAGACATCTTCAAACTTGGCTCTCCAGAGGCTTTGGAACTACATTTCCCATGATGCTCAGCCAGCTGATATGCTAGCTGAGCATCATGGGAAATGTAGTTCCAAAACCTCTGGAGGACCAAGTTTAAGGATGTCTGCTTTAAAGGACATTAGACTCAAAATGTTATTATTTATTTGACATATGTTTCTTGAAATTTAAATCTGAAAATTGTGTTTTTTTCCACCTGTCCAAAGAAGTCTGTGTGCATTCCATGAGGAAAAGACCAAACAAGGTCCAGGAGTGTTGATTAAAAACGATAGCCCTGCCAGAGCTGTGATTGGGTAAAACACTTGTTAAAACAAAGTATTGACCACGCCTGCTGGATTTGGTTTCAAATATAGTAACAGCCCCCATATAGGGATTCTATAAAATATAGCCTTTCTAGCATGTCTTACAATAATGTATACATATATAGATAGATATGGTGAGATCCCTTCAATCAAATCCACATATATTTGAAGTCAAATTATTCCCAGAAGTTGATCAGATCAAATTCTGATTTTAGACTATTTGGTGTCCTAGTTTTCAAATTAAAGATCAAAAAATATCCTGCTTTGCAAGTGTCTGATTTCTGTCTCCTCCTCTGCTGCCAAATTGGACTTGTTCCACTATTGTCCACCTGAGTGTGTCTGGTCTTTTTTGATGAAAATCCCTAAAATGTCTGACCAACGGTGTAGACAGGGTGGACAATTTAATATTACCAACATGTTCCCTTATCCTGGTTCTGGTGTCCCTTGTAGTCTTACCTACATATTGAATTTTGCATTCTACACATGTTAACAGGTATACCACATATGACATCCTACAGTTGTAGCACTTGTTATGGGAGAACCTCTCTCCTGTAATTTCACACTTAAATCCATCCCCTAATGACACATATTCACATGCTTTACATGTGTGATTGTGGCATCTATACACACCTTTCATTGTTAACCATGAACTGGTTACAGGTGCTGTTGTCTTAAGGGCTGTTTGTGAAACCATGTTCCCTATTGTGGCACCCCTTCTATATGAACATTTACACCATCTTTCCACTAGGTCTGTCAGATCTTCATCGGCAGCTAGCATTTTAAAATGTTTGTTAACTATCCTACAGACCTCATCAAACTGATTGCTATATGTTGTCAGAAAAAAGGCTTGTTTAGTCTCTCTGGCCTGATTTTTTTCTCCTTTGTCTGGTTCTCCTTTTCAATAGATCTTTCCTATCTAGGGTTGCCACAGAATTCCTAACCCCCTGTACCATGGGTGTTGGATATTCTCTGTCCCTTAGTCTGTTTGATAACAATTCTGATTGTTCTATGAACTGTGATTATGTAGTGCAGTTTCTTTTTACTCTAAGCATTTGGCCATTCATGATTGCCTTAAACACTTTGTCTGGGTGGTTACTATTGGCATGGAGTATCGTATTTCCAGTGATGGGTTTCCTATATCAGATTTAACCATTTCTTTTTCTCCATCAATCTCTCCAGCCAAAGTGACATCTAGGTAGTTCACCTTATGTTTTTGGAATTCATAGGTGAAACTAATACCTATATTGTTGGTATTTAGCCAATCCATGAAGAGGACAGCCGTGCTCTCATCTCCCCTCCAGACCAGAATCAAATCATCTATATACCTTTTGTAAAAGATGATGTTCCTTCTGAAGGGATTTCCCTCTCCAAAGATGTGGGACAGCTCCCACCAATCCATAAATAGGTTGGCATAGGAGGGGGCAAACTTCGCCTCCATCGCTGTCCCACATCTTTGGAGATAGAAATAGTCCTCAAACTTAGAGTGACGGAATTCCTCTTTACTCATAATTACTTTACTTTAAGTATGTACGCACGCACAGCTGTCCTCGTCACACAGTATTGACCCCTGCAGGAAGAATCTTATTGCCTCTAATCCCTTGTCATGTTGGATAGACGTATACAACACCCTAACATCCACTGTAAGCCACGAGTAAGAGTCTAGCCATTCCATATTCTGGACCATGCCTAAAAAGGTGTTTTGTGCCCCTAAGATAACTTGGGAGTGTAATCACTAGTGGCTGCAATATCTCGTCTAACCATTGTGATAGTTTTTCTGACAGAGAGCCAATCCCACTTACAACCGGGCATCCCTCTACCTTAGAGATAGATTTGTGGATTTTTGGCAGGTGATTGAAGATGGGGATGACAGGTTTCTCCACAATCAGAAACCTTGCTGTATCATCATCCACAAGATGCTTCAACTCCCTCAAAAATCTCAAAGTGGTATTGGCACTCAGCCGGATATACTGGATATACTGGGCATCCTTTTATTGCAGGGGAGATGGTGCATTATTTTATTGCTGGGGCATCATTCTTGTGCTGGGGGCATCATTTTTTGCAGGGGGGCTGTGGGCATATTTTTATTGCAGGGGGGCTGGGGGCTTCATTTTATTGGTGGGTGCATCATTTATTGCAGGGGTGCTGGGGGCATCATATTTTTGTTGGGGTCATCATTTTATTGCAGGGGCTGGGGCATCATTTTATTGCAGGGTAGCTGGGTCATAATTTTATTGCTGGAGCATCATTTTTTGCAAGGGGGCTGGGGGCATCATTTATTGCAGTGGGGACGGGGCATCATTTTATTGCAGTGGGGATTGGGCATCATTTTATTGCAGTGGGATGGGGCATCATTTTATTGTAGTGGGGATGGGGCATCATTTTATTGCAGTGGGGATGGGGCATCATTTTATTGCAGGGGAACTGGGCATCATTTTATTGTAGGGGGGCTGGGGGTTTAATTTTATTGCTGGGGGCATTATTGCAGTGGGGCTGGGGGAATCATTTATTGCTGGGGGGCTGGGGGTATCATATTTTTGCTGGGGGCATCATTTTTGTGGAGGGGGGATGGGGAATCATTTTATTGCTGGGGGACTGGGCATCATTTTATTGCTGGGGCTGGGGGTTTAATTGTATTGCTGGGGGCATCATATTTATGCTGGGGCATCATTTTATTGCAGGGGAGATGGAGCATAATTGTATTGCTGGGGCATCATTTTTGTGCTGGGGGCATTATTTTATTGCTGTGGGGCTTAGGCATAATTTTATTGCAGTAGGGCTGGGGCATCATTTTATTGCAGTGGGGCAGGGGCATCATTTTATTCCAGTGGGGCTGGGGCATCATTTTATTGCAGGGGGGCTGGGGGCTTCATGTTATTGCTGGGGGCTTCATGTTATTGCTGGGGGCACCATTTATTTTATTTATTTATTGCATGTGTGTGTGTGTGGGGGGCTGCGTGTGTGTGTGGGCTGCGTGTGTGTGTGGGCTGCGTGTGTGTGTGGGCTGCGTGTGTGTGTGGGCTGCGTGTGTGTGGGCTGCGTGTGTGTGTGGGCTGCGTGTGTGTGTGGGCTGCGTGTGTGTGTGGGCTGCGTGTGTGTGTGGGCTGTGTGTGTGTGGGGGGGTTGTGTGTGTGGGGGTTGTGTGTGTGGGGGCTGTGTGTGTGTGGGGGCTGTGTGTGTGTGGGGGCTGTGTGTGTGTGGGGGGGGTGTTTGTGTGTGTGTGGGGTGTGTGTGTGTGTGTGGGGTGTGTGTGTGTGTGGGCTGTGTGTGTGTGGGGTGTGTGTGTGTGTGTGTGGGCTGTGTGTGTGTGGGCGCTGTGTGTGTGTGTGGGCGCTGTGTGTGTGTGCGCTGTGTGTGTGGGCGCTGTGTGTGTGGGCACTGTGTGTGTGGGCGCTGTGTGTGTGTGTGGGCGCTGTGTGTGTGTGTGGGCGCTGTGTGTGTGTGTGGGCGCTGTGTGTGTGTGTGGGCGCTGTGTGTGTGTGTGGGCTCTGTGTGTGTGTGTGGGCTCTGTGTGTGTGTGTGGGCTCTGTGTGTGTGTGTGTGGGCTCTGTGTGTGTGTGTGGGCTCTGTGTGTGTGTGTGGGCTCTGTGTGTGTGTGTGTGTGGGCTCTGTGTGTGTGTGTGGGCGCTGTGTGTGTGTGTGGGCGCTGTGTGTGTGTGTGGGCTCTGTGTGTGTGTGTGTGTGGGCTCTGTGTGTGTGTGTGGGCGCTGTGTGTGTGTGTGGGCGCTGTGTGTGTGTGTGGGCGCTGTGTGTGTGTGTGGGCGCTGTGTGTGTGTGTGGGCTCTGTGTGTGTGTGTGGGCTCTGTGTGTGTGTGTGGGCTCTGTGTGTGTGTGTGGGCTCTGTGTGTGTGTGTGGGCTCTGTGTGTGTGTGTGGGCTCTGTGTGTGTGGGGGGGCTCTGTGTGTGTGTGTGGGGGGGCTCTGTGTGTGTGTGTGTGTGTGTGGGCTCTGTGTGTGTGTGTGTGTGTGGGCTCTGTGTGTGTGTGTGGGCTCCGTGTGTGTGTGTGGGCTCTGTGTGTGGGCTGTGTGTGTGTGAGCTGTGTGTGTGTACACCTGTGTACCTGTGTATGTGTCTGAGTGTGTGGATGTATGTGTATATTAGTATCTCTGTGTGTATTATATATGTGTTTTTGTGGTACAGTGCATTGCCCCATTTCTTTTAAGTATTTTTTGTTCTGGGCAGAGGCCCCGGGCTGTCAATCTGCCTAGGGACCTGTACTTGCAAGGGCCGGCCCTGGCATCCCTGTAATGTTCTTGTTATCATAAGAAAACACATAAAAATAAGGCCCAGTTTAACTCATCTGTTCCTAATTGTCAGCATTGTTCTGTCCATATATTCATATGTACACCTTTAAATGCTATTTTAGTTCTTGTTCTCCCTCTAGTGTTATGTTTTATTATTGTATTCAATTTAATGTATTTTCTATGTGCTACCTCTGACCTTTTTGAGGTCACTTCCTGCCTCCATTTTTTGTTTCACTTGTGTGTGTAAATTAGTTTCACTTTCAATGTGTAAAGTTTGCTAGAACTTTCTGCTAATAGCTTTGTAGAGGCAAATTCTTTTTACCTGGCAATTACCACTTCTGGAACCTCAGAATTCTTGTTTTGCAACAATAAAGCTTGAAGGATTCATAAATCTCTGCTGTGGAATTTGTCTGAGTTAAGCTACTCTGCTGGATTCTACTAAACTGTAAGTAGGATTGCATGTCTAACTTTACATCATAAGGCAGTCATCTTGCAAACAGTAAATGAAAACAGAATAGTAAAAAGAATACCTTCAGAGTTATTAATCTTCAATAGAAAGACTCATGTTTGTTAAACTGCACACAGCTCAGTGTGTAACTAAGGACTTTATATAATATAAATGAAAAGCTGTATTGCTTGCTGCACACAGCTCAGTAAATGTTGCTGCATTTAACAAGGAAGATTCCATTAAGCATCTGCACTGTCTCACACAAGATAATCTACAGCTGAGAAGTGTACACTGAACTTTTGTATAAACTGTCAGTTTCCTCAGAGAAATTTATGACTGCAGTTAAAATAGCTCTAATCTAGTTACTTAATGTCTGAAAAAGAAATTGCAATACAAACTACACTGTCACAGGAGAGAGAGCAGAACATTAGACCACAGCGTACAATAAAACCCACTGAGAAAGTCATACAAAGTTATCAAGCTGAGAAAGATGAATTAGTGGATGCATTGGATGAAATGTGGGAGAAGCTTAGAAAATGTGTGGCTTTAGCAAATGAAAATATTAATGAGAAAGAACAGTTAAACAAGATTGCTGACAGACTTAATGCTTGTTATGAAAATTATGAAAGGTTGTCACGCAAATATTTTAATCTGCTATCAAAAACTAATGTTGAGGAAACTGTGCAAATTCAAACCCAGTTTAATGAATCTAATCTACAGCGCAAGAAACTAGTGCAAAGCACATTAGCAACAGTTGAAAGCAGGATTGCAGACTTGCTAGAATCCAGATGACAGCGTGCTGCCTCAACAATTCGCTCTGCTAAATCTAGAAGTACTTCCTCTTCATCTATAAGCTCCGCCATTATCAAAGCACGCGCAGAAGCTGCAATGGTGCGCGCCTCTTTTAGCAAAAAAGAAGCAACACTGAAAATGGAAGCAGCAAAACAGGAGAAGGAAAAAGAATTAGAAGCAGCGAAAAAAGAAACAGATTTAGAAATACTGCAAAATGAAAAAGAAGTAGCTGTCGCCATGGCAAGATTAAAGGTACTTGAGGCAGCCAATACAGAAGAGCTCCTAGAATATTCTGTCAGTCTGGTGGGATCAGACTACCCAGAGAAGAGAACTTGTGATTATGTTCTTAACCAGAGTGGAAAACACTACAACTCCTTTGAGGAGGAAGAAGGAGGCAATGCTCATAAAGACAGAGGTTGGAATGATGTGCACCCTACCACAAATTATATACATCTCAATAGTGATCCAATTGCTCCAGCCAGAACAGATGCAATTCAGCGGATAAGCAGCTCAGGTGTCAATGCACAAATCACACAACCTCTTGTAAACAAACAAGTATGGGGCCCATCACAGTCACCTCCATTAAGATCAGTGAAAGAAAAGGCTTCAGCTGGATTAAATGTATCTGCAAACCCATACTATCCCTCAGCATTCAATTCCTATTACCCAAGTGATCTTCAGGCACCTCCAGTAACAAAGACTGAAAGGTTAGAGATGTCTGAGTTTGCAAGGTATATGATTCGACGTGAGCTTGCTAATACAAGTCTTACAAAATTTAATGATCTGCCAGAGAACTACAGGTCTTGGAAGTCTACATTCAAGACTGCTGTTGAAGATTTAGGTATATCTGCTAGAGAAGAGCTTGATCTGCTGGTAAAGTGGTTAGGTGCTGAATCTGCATAACGTGTCAAGAGGCTCAGAGCTGTCCATGTAGACAACCCAGTTGCAGGTTTAAAAATAATTTGGGAACGTTTGGATCAGACTTATGGTAGTCCAGAAGTAATTGAAAATGCCCTTTTAAAGAAAATACAAAAATTTCCAAAAGTCACAGTTAGGGACAATCGCAAGCTACAAGAGTTAAGTGATCTGCTGGAACTAGAAGCAGCTAAAGCAGATCCATGTCTATCAGGACTGTGTTATCTTGATACTGCACAAGGTGTAAATCCAATTGTGGCGAAGTTACCTCATGCTCTTCAAGATAAATGGGCAACACAAGGATCAAGATACAAGCAAGAGAATAATGTATCATTCCCTCCCTTTTCCTTTTTCAGTAAGTTCATCCAAGACATAGCAAAAACAAGAAATGATCCAAGTTTCTCTTTAACCAAATTAAATCAGTTGGCGGTGACTTCTCCAGAACATGAGAAAGAAACTTCAAGATTCAAGAACTCAAAGAAATCAGTATTTGTCCAAAAGACAGATGTAGCACCTTCCAGACAGGAAATGCAAAGTGAAAAATTAAAGAATATAATTCAAGAATGCCCATTGCACAAGAAGCCTCACCCACTTGCCGTAGCTTTAGAGAAAAACCTTTGCAAGAACGCATAGAGCTTCTTAAAAATTATGGACTATGCTTCAGGTGCTGTGCTTCAACAGATCATCTTTCTAGAAACTATAAAGCCAATATTAGATGTTCAGAATGCAATAGTGACAGACATGTGTTTGCTCTCCACCCAGAGTCTTCAAGTTCCCTTCCACTTGAAAGTATTGCCCCTGCTGAAAAGCATGGCGGGGAGAAAGCAGAAGAGACAACAAACAAAACATCTGTTGCTTCAAAATGTACTGAAATATGCGGTGAAGGACTTAGTGGAAGGTCCTGCTCTAAAATATGTCTTGTTAAAGTGTATCCTAAGGGAGAGCCTGATAAATCAGTAAGAATGTATGCAATTCTGGATGATCAAAGCAATCGATCACTGGCTAGAACTGAATTCTTCAACATATTCAACGTAAATGGTAATCCTTCATCTTACACCCTTGGTACATGTGCAGGTCAGTTTGAAACAAAAGGAAGAAGAGCTAGTGATTTCATAATAGCTTCTATTACAGATGGTATACAGTTGCCTTTACCTACACTTATTGAATGCAATCAAATTCCAGATAACAGGGATGAGATTCCTACACCAGAAATAGCACATTACCATCCTCACATGAAACACATAGCTAGTTGCATACCAGTTCTAGAGAAGAATGCCCAGATATTGCTTTTACTTGGTAGAGACATTCTAAGAATACACAAGGTATGCCAGCAATGTAATGGACCTCATAATTCTCCATACGCTCAGAGACTTGACCTTGGCTGGGTAATAGTTGGAGATGCCTGTATAGGAAAAATCTACAGAACAGATATTACTAGCTCCTTGAAAACTAATGTGTTAATTAATGGACGCCCATCTTACTTTGAGCCATGCCCAAATCACTACCATGTAAAGGAAAAACCTGGAATCTATGAATATTCATACTATGCCAGTCAAGATGATATAGTTACTCCCTTACCAGATGATGACAACATTGGAAGTACAGTGTTCCACACAACACAGCATGACAATAAACTAGCTCCTTCTATCGAAGATAAAGAATTTCTCAAGTTAATGGACAAAGAGTTTTACAAGGATGACTCAAACAGTTGGGTAGCCCCTCTGCCATTTCGCAATCCAAGAAAAAGGTTACCCAACAACAGAGTTCTAGACTTTCTTCCTTACAACGTACTCTAGAAAAAAGATCCAAAGATAAAAGAACACTTTGTATCATTCATGCAGAAGATATTTGAAAATAAGCATGCAGAGCCAGCTCCTCCACTAAAAGAAGGTGAAGAATGTTGGTATCTTCCTTCATTTGGGGTCTATCATCCACGCAAACCAGGTCAAATAAGGGTTGTGTTTGATTCAAGTGCACAGTATGAAGGCATGTCACTCAATAGTGTTCTTCTTACTGGACCTAACCTTACTAAAAGTCTCTTAGGAGTATTGATCAGGTTCAGGAAGTAACCTGTAGCATTCATGGCTGACATACAACAGATGTTCTATTGTTTCATTGTTCGAGAAGACAATAGGAATTACCTCAGGTTTTTGTGGCATCGCAACAATGATACTAGTGCTGAGATAATAGATTATCGCATGAGAGTGCATGTCTTCGGCAACAGTCCATCACCTGCAGTGGCAATATATGGACTGAGAAGAACAGCTCAAGAAGGTGAAATGGAATATGGAACAGATGACAGACAATATGTAGAAAGAGACTTCTATGTGGATGATGGAATCAAGTCTGTACGGACAGATGAAGAAGCCATTGATCTGCTTAAAAGAACACAAAAGATGCTATCTGTAGCAAACCTAAGGCTTGATAAAATAGTCTCAAACAGCAGCAAGGTGTTGAAAGCCTTTCCTCCAGCAGACCATGAAACGGACCTCAAAGACTTAGATCTAGGTACAGATACACCACCTGTACAACGAAGTCTTGGTCTACATTGGAACATATCAACTGATGAATTTGTTTTCAAAGTTTCTACTGATGAAAAGCCATACACTAGACGTGGTGTTTTATCAATTATTAACAGTCTTTATGACCCACTGGGGTTTGTAGCTCCAGTGACTATACAAGGAAAGTCTCTACTTAGACAGCTTTCATCTGAGTCAAAATCCTGGGATACTTTACTACCTATAGAGAAACGTCAGATGTGGGAAAAGTGGAAGGATTCTTTGAAGGCTCATGAAAAGCTCTGTATTCCAAGGTGTTATGCTTCTATATCTCTATCAACAGCTACAGTAACAGAGATCTACATCTTCTCAGATGCATCTACAGAAGCTAATGCAGCTGTGGCCTACCTAAAAGTGACCGACACTGAAGGAAAACCACATGAAGGATTTATCAACAACCGAGTAGAACGTATCAGGAGATCTACAAAACCAGAGCAATGGTATTACGTACCTACTGACCAAAATACTGCAGATCTTGCAACTAGGTCATTAACTTCAGCACAATTCATGAAATTGACATGGTTGACAGGACCTGCATTCTTGTTAAACGCTACAGATACAACATCAACCAGTACTACATTTCAGTTTGTGGGACCTGATAAAGAGAACCATCTTCAAGCTACTACACTTTTTACCAGTGTACCTGGTTTTGGATTTCAGAAGTTGTACTTCTTCTATTTCACATGGACTGTGATTATAAACATAGACACTATTTGACAATTTGTAAGGATTACAATAGAGAGATGACTACAGGGGACAGTGCCAGCCCTGCTTCTCTTCAAGAATTATCATGTTAAAACAACATGGACTTATGTTTGCAATTGCATTTTGTATATTTTTCTCTCATTCTTTGTCTTGCAGATCTCATGGATAAAGAAACTTCAATCAACATTTTTATGTTTATTGTTTATTGTTTGATTTATATAGTGGTATCTACAGATACCAGACGGGGGAGTGTTCTGTCCATATATTCATATGTACATCTTTAAATGCTATTTTAGTTCTTGTGCTCCCTCTAGTGTTATGTTTTATTATTGTATTCAATTGAATGTATATTCTATGTGCTACCTCTGACCTTTTTGAGGTCACTTCCTGCCTCCATTTTTGTTTCACTTGTGTGTGCAAATTAGTTTCACTTTCAATGTGTAAAATTTGCTAGAACTTTCTGCTAATAGCTTTGTAGAGGCAAATTCTTTTTACCTGGCAATTACCACTTCTGGAACCTCAGAATTCTTGTTTTGCAACAATAAAGCTTGAAGGATTCATAAATCTCTGCTGTGAAATTTGTCTGAGTTAAGCTACTCTGCTGGATTCTACTAAACTGTAAGTAGGATTGCATGTCTAACTTTACATCATAAGGCAGTCATCTTGCAAACAGTAAATGAAAACAGAATAAGCATAATTCTTCATTATACACATAAACAGTTGTTCAAATAGTACAAATGGTATATTGCAATATATACAATGTTATAGTGCGCCACATTAGTGGATTTATGTTTTTTATATATATATATATATATATATAAAATGTTGTGCATTACCTTAAATGATTTTTCTTTTATTTATTTTTTCATTTTAAAAGCTGTAGGGCGGGGTTGGGTGCGGAGATTGGGTGGGTTGGGTGCGGAGATTGGGTGGGATTGGGGGCGGAGATTGGGCGGGGTTGTGGGCAGGGAGAAAGGGGGCCCCATTTTGTCATCCTGCCTAGGGCCCTGCAATGGCTAGGGCCGGCCCTGCTACTATTGGGACCACTCATTTGTGGGTTCGAGGGTTGTTTCTGTCCCTTCTGAACTCTGGTATTTGCTACGTGTGTTCCTCCTAAATTCTTGTCTTAGAATCAGTTGGGGAAGGGAGGGTGCACTTTGTTTGGGTCTGTGAAATTCAATTGTTGGTAATTGGCATTCGGATGGGCCATAGTTAGTTCCCCTACTGTACCTTGTGGATAGGTGTTGACCTCTCTGAATGTAGTAGGACCACCCTAATGTTCCTCCCCCCTGATCCTGAGTAATCATCATTAGACTCTGCTTCTGTATCTGAAAACCTGACTTACCTATTATTCCCAGATCTGTTCCTTCTATTATGTCTGCCTCTTCTGTTGTTTGTGGGTATGCCCTGATCATCCCCCCTTCTATATTGGAATCTCTCTCTTTTATTCCAAACATACACCTTATTGCAATCGTAGTCGGACTGATCACATAGATACTTCTTATGTTTGATCTCCATTAGAAGCTCTTTGGCTTCCGCTACTGATTTTTGCAATATGGTATCAAACCTGGAATAATCGGGCATTTGGCTTCTTTTATTTAATTCAGTTTGTATAGTGTTGATCTGTATTGATACATCACCCAATGTTTTTGTTTTGAACTCAGTTATTAGGAGAATAAGTGCTAAGGAACAGTCTGATAAGGCATTGTTCCATCGTCCAATAAAGTCAACATCCTCAGTAACAAAAGTGGGGAACTTATTTATTTGGAGGCCCCTATGTATTATTCTCATACTGTGATATCGTTTGAGGATCTGTATGTCCCATTTAATCTTATTCTCCTTTATTAGGAGGGACTCCATATCCACAAATAAACTGCTTAATGAGAAAAGTGTTTTATTTGTAGAAAAAACTCTATCAAAATCCTGTGTATTCCCATCCCTCTCATCAGCAGAAATTAGGGAATAAAATGTTTGAGTTTCCCCTTCCATCTTTTAAGGGATGGCTTAGTCCAGCTCAAATGCTGTGTGTCAATATTTAGCTATTAATGTCAGTAAAATGCTATGTATGATGTGTAATCTTTGGGTCCCACTGTGACTTAGGTGTACAAATACACATTCATAGCAAAATAATGTCAAATATGATCCAGTTTACACAATATTATTATGTCCCAGTAGTAATTCACCTTAAAGAGGAGAAAAATCCCCCTCCTTCCCTTCTAGGTCAGCACCACAGTATATAGGGGCCGCTGCTGCCCCAAGTCTCACTGTCAGTGAATAAAAAATCAAAACCAGTTCTGTGTGCTAGAGCTAGTGGGGAGTTAATAATATATATAAGGATGGATGGTTGATCCTTTTTAAAATATACATATATCAACCTATAAATTCAGTTAGTGCTTCATCTCCATAGGGTGTTGTATAGCTTGTCACTTACTTTTTCTGCTAGTGATTTATATATTCAATACAAATTATTAGCTACCCATATAAGTTATATCTGGACCTGAATACTCATGCAAAAAATAAAAATAAATATATATACTGGCCCGCTCTTAGTTATATTGTGGTTATAATATGGAGATATGCTCAGTATCCAATTCTTGCTTTGTATTAAATTGAGTCCAAACACATTGTGAGATCAGTGATTTCCGCTGGTTATATTATAGTATAGGTCCTTATAGTCTCCCCTTATATTCAAATCTCAGTGCAGGAGAGAGACCTTATGGGACGTAACACATTTATGTGTGTATGTGCAGATCCGATTGTGATGTTTATTAGTTTATAGTCCCAGGGCCGTTTTAAAGTCTTTAAGTAATTAGCCCTAGACCGCACTTTTCATGTGCTCAAGTGCAGGTAATAACTGAACCACGGAGACTCGGTCAAAGGAGGGCATAGGTGATGTACCTCAAGGTGCTTAAGCTGTGTAGCATAGCATATTGAAAAGCATTCACAGAATCACACTACGATAAATTACACATCTCGGTTCCAGTGTCCAGAACACCTAATGCTGCCTCTGTGTTTGCTTCACTCTGTGTTCAGTTTCAGATTTCCTTTTGCACAATGGTCTGGCGTAATTCTCCTGTGACTTCCAAACCTCCTCTATGGCGCGGACTTGCTTGCATCACCTTACAGCGCCATGCCACGTGATGCTCCGGGCCCTCTGTTCACTCCGTGCGTATCAATGCACACACATACCGGTTCCTGGTATATACAATAGTCATGCACAGCGTAAAAACAGCTCCAGCACCTCTGTTATCCAGGGACGGTCACTCCAAAGGACCAAAGCCAGCATAAGTCATCAGGAAAAGAACAAACAAGGTCCAGGAGTGTTGATTAAAAACAGTAATCCTTTATATGATTAAAAAGTCACGGTATACAAAAAGCACACATAGGTAGGCTGTGGCTGTGAGGTCTGCTGACGTGTTTCGGCAGTTATGCGGTAGTCATAGCTAATGATCTCACAGTCACACCCTATTTACATAGCCCTGCCAGAGCTGTGTGCATTCCATGTAACACAGAACATTGACTCTTTGGCCATGCTCCTTTGTGGTCAGTTGTATGTGCATACACTCATTTATATCAGTCCCTAATTTGTTATATTAGTGGGGATCAAAATAGAACACTTTCAAGGGGGTGTGTCCCTAGACTGCAATTCACAAATATGCTTAAAAAATGACAGTTTTGAATGATTTTAAAACATTTATTATGTATGCATATACTTTTTTTAAAAACAGTGAATACTTTTTGGTGCATGTATAAAAATGACTTTAATTTTCCTTTAAAGAGGCTAAATTACTATTCGAAGAAAAAAAATTGTATTCATAGCTTTAACAAAGTAAATTACTATTTTGAGCAAAACACACTTTAGTATAGCATCTATGTACATTACTTATTCATAGTTCTAATAGCTGTCTTAGATATGATGAATCTTATTCTTTAGAAAGTGTCTAAACTGCTTGTTAAACTGCAGGAAAAATAAATTCCATATGTTATGACGCACTGACGTCTTTCCCTCAAGGTTTAAGATTACTCGCACACAAACTTGTGGTGGAACCTGTTTCAAGGTTTCAGTACTTTGTAATAACTTTTTAATATTGTTTATTCCTTTTTCCCTGACATTACATAATCTCAGTTTACTATTACGTATACCTCTTGTTTTGTTTGTAATCAGGTTTAATTATTTATTAAAATGTTGTTTATGATCAATGTTTTCCTTTTTTAGTATACTATTTATTGTACTCTTTAAAGGGACAGTCTACACCTTGGTCATTTTAAATGATTAGCTTAGATTAAGCTGCAAGTAGCCTCCTGCACCTTTTCTATGTCATGCAGCAGGAACAGTAAAAAGTTATTTAAAAAAATGATATTGTTTCTGACCACTTTGAAATGGCTGCCAAGCTCAGCCCACTGATGACATCATGATCTGGGCTGCATATAGCATCCAATCACAAAAGACTCACTAGTTGGAATTAACCGACTGTCAGTGCTATTCAGCAGAGTGCCTTACCTAGATGCAGCCCAGATCATGATGTCATCAGTGGCTGGAGCTTGGCAGCCATTTCAAAGTGGCCAGAAACAATATTCATTTTAAAATAATGTTTTTACTGTTCCTGCTGCTTGATATAGAAAGGGATGCAGGAGGCTATTTGCCCTGAACCAAAGATGGGCCAGCTTGTAAGCTTACATTACTGCTTTTTCAAATAAAGATACCAAGAGAACAATTTTTTTTTAGTAAATTAGAAAGTTGCTTAAAATTGCTTGCTCGATCTGAATCATGAAAGAAAATAATTGGGTTCAGTATCCTTTTAAGTCAAACATTAATAAAACCTAGTTCATGGAGTTCCATAATATGCTCAATGATAATAATACTTTTATTCACTTTATGCTTCAGATTTAATATTTTTGGGATGTTAGAATACAAATTAAAGTATCTAAATTTGTGTTCAAATTAGTCTTTAAATAAAATTCAACTCCCAGAGGCCTATTTATCAAGCCGTCAACCGCAAATACGCTGGAATTCCGCAGCGTAATTGTGGAGAGCCTGATTTCCCCTACAGACTGTCAAAAGTTGAAATTTTTGACCTAAGACCACATTTAAATGAGCTGGTAACCTCTATCATGAAGGGATTGGTCATTTAATCTCCAACAAGCATCTGGAGGACATTATACTTCATCATTTAAACTTTAGGTGTGTGCCAAGTTTGGAAAGCCCATTCTGCAGCTGCAAGGACGGCGGCCATTTTATCACCCTTGTGGGATCTCAGTTGCTATGGCTGCTATACACCAGATATTTACAGAGCTCAGCAGACTTTTAACCCATTATCACAATGAGTTTGCCGCAGCATTGAATAGAGATGTGGAGCCAGTGGAGGATTGCGGGATTCTAACAGTGATATCTCTGGACCCAGATGAGGCGAGCATAACTGACGGGGATGCTTTGGGGCCCCAGCACCCTCCGTATATTTCTGGTTTTATTTCAGCTGATGCCGAGACCCATGGTGAGGCTGAGGGGATCTGCACTGAGCTTCCGTTTCTACGCAAGGTTCTGCAGAACCACATAGGAGAGGATCCAATCAGCTTTACCGCTATTAGCACTACTCACCACCTGGACGTCCACATCGACTTTTTAATGGGCCTAGAAGTAACGGCAGCATCACAACAATTTTATCTCACTTGGAGTCAGCGTTACCTACTTCATCTCCTATGGCTATCCCATGACCCAGAAATACCTACGTATCTTACCGCTATAGATTGATGTCAAATCCGGAGGGCTGGAGTTGGTTGACTCTCAGTATATATATTTTTTCCTCCTAGCTTTCAATGTGCTTCTCACACGCTATGAAGCGGTTGATGCTGAACTTTCTTTAAAATGTGAAATGACAGGCTAATCACACGGATCTGAAAAGACTGGTATAAGATGCTTTACTCTTACTTACAAGCTTCCACTTACAATCAATGCGGGTTAAAGTTAACGTATATTGCATATTGTAGTAATTAAGCTCCCCACTCCTGCATGTACTGGCTATGGGTCTAGACATTCTATAAACGGCAGAAAACGAGAGACAGTTTATACTTTGGCTTTCCTCAAAGTCATCAAAACAGGGCAACATGTTCATGTTTATTACTGCAACGCTCTCACAGACTCCATATAATGTTATAGCTACTGTGATAGGGTATGTACAAACCAATAGATCAGTTCTGCTATTTTATATACTCCTAATTCCAGGTAAATGGTGTGTGTTGTGATCAGGGTGGCCCTAGACATTGATAAATCTGACCAGATTAAGGTGGAGTGTTGTGGAATCCTAGCCCTGCCTTAATGCCCACAGAATGTTGAAATGAACATGGAGAACACTCTATTTCATAGAATTCATGACCAGACATTCTAATTTTGTGTTTCAATGTTTAATGTTAAGCTAGCATAGGTGATTAATCACGCAGGGAGTGATAACAAGTAACTTCCTCACAAAGTATATCCTTTAGCCCTTCTCTTTTAGTTTATTTACTTATATGTTGCTAAATTTGTTTTCTATAATGCTGTTGGTTATCGATCAGATGTGTAACTACACGTTCAATTTTGTATTGGAAACTTTAAGTAGATATATTGTTCATTATAAGTTAGACTGGATCTAGACCATGTTGAAATGATACTCCTTTTATGTGTTGAAATACTGTTTGTTCTGTTGCACCTAACTAGTACCCATAAAACTTGGGAAAGCTTATTCTCTCTTATTAAATATGCCATTGATTAGGTAGGCTGAAGGTTAGAGTAAGTTGGTTAAGACCATGTTGCCTAAAAACACTCTCAGTCCCTAGTTAGATTTCGGATCTAGACACATACATTCCTTCATAAGTTAAAATAAATCACCCTGCCTACCCACCATATGTGAATAATCACTCCTCCCCCCCATATAATGTGCCTTCCAGTTATGGAGGACTACCCAAGCGGTTTACCTCTCTCATACCGCAACCTTAATAGTAGCATATCCATTTCTAGTGCCCAGAATCAGGTGGCTTACGTTCTAAATTGTAAGCCACATATTCCTGCTAGTTTATTATGTTCTCTGGGTTTCAGTATGTCATCCTGTTATTATATTTCCCTATGTAACTCCTATACAAATAATCAGGCCCAAGAGGTCTTAAATGCTCTTTAGGGGGAATATTTCTAAGAAAAATGAGAAAACTTGAGGTTCATCTTTTAAATATTCAGCTGTATGTGTACAGCGCTAGATTCGATTGTTAAAGTTTATGTTAAATACACACTGCAAATTGTTGTTTTGTTGTGTTATGTCTTATAGCATGCTGATGATACTTGTTTGTTTGTTCTTATGAGAACCTCAATAAAGATTATTTTATAAAAAAAAAAAAAAAAGTTGAAATTTTTGACGTAACATACGATCCGCCGGTCTCAGTCCGACACAGATCGATGCTTACGTTATTACAGATGTTTTGAATGCAAATTCGGCACTATCTGACTACTTTTGCAAGTTATCAAATATCTAACAGGTACGCTCGCCACTATTCCGGCCCAGCGTACCTGCCATAGGAATCAATGGTAGTCTGAAAGCAGCGAAAGCTCATGTTCGCTGCTGTCCGATATCCCATTGATTTCTATGGTAGAATAAAAGTTATGTTTACACCTAACACCCTAACATAAGCCCCGAGTCTAAAAACCCCTAATCTGCCGCCCCAATACCGCCGCCACCTACATTATACTTATTAACCCCTAATCTGCCGCCCGACACCTACATTATACTTATTAACCCCTAATCTTCCGCCCGCCACCTACATAAAAGTATTAACCCCTATCCCGTCGCTCCCGGACCCCACCTCAACTAAATAAAGTTATTAACCCCTAAACCCCTGGCCTCCCACACCACTACCACTTACTAAACCAATTAACGCCTAAACCGCCAGTCCCCCACATCTCCATAAACTAAATTAACCTATTAACCCCTAAACCTAACAACCCGCTAACTTTATATTAAATATTAACTCATCCCTATCTTATAATAAATTTAAACTTACCTTTAGATTTAAATTAAACTATATTAAACTAATAATCTACTCTGTTATACTAAGATTATATTAAACTAATAATTAACCTACCCTGTTATACTAAAATTACATTAAACTACAAATTAAATTAAATATATTTTATAGTTAAAAACCCTAACCCTACTCAAATAATTTAAATCTACAATAAATTACAAAGTTACAAAAAACTAACAACTAAGTTACACAAAATAACAAACACTAAGTTACAAAAATAAAATAAAAACTAAGTTACACAAAATAAAAAATAAATTATCAAATATTTTAACTAATTACACCTAATCTAAGAGCCCTATGAAAATAACCCCCCCAAAAAATACCCCCCCCCTCAGCCAATTGGATGAAAGCTCAATCCTATTGGCTGATAGCAACAGCCAATAGGATTTTTTCAACCTTAATTCCGATTGGCTGTTATACTAAAAATACATTAAACTATATTAAACTATTACGATTAACTGTTATACTAAAAATACATTAAACTATATTAAACTATTACGATTAACTGTTATACTAAGAATACATTAAACTATATTAAACTATTAATTAACCTATCCTAACTGTTATACTAAAAGTACATTAAACTATATTAAACTAATAATTAATCTACCCTAACTATTATACTGAAATTACATTAAACTATTTTAAACTAATAATTAATCTACCCAAACTGTTATACTAAGATTACATTAAACTATATTAAACTAATAATTAATCTACCCTAACTGTTAACTAAGATTACATTAAACTACAAATTAAATAAAATATATTATATAGTTAAAAACCTAACCCTATTCAAATATTTTAAATCTACAAAAAAAAATTACAAAGTTACAGAAAACTAACAACTAAGTTACACAAAATAACAAACACTAAGTTACAAAAAAATAAACACTAAGTTACACAAAATAAAAAATAAATTATCAAATATTTTAACTAATTACACCTAATCTAAGAGCCCTATGAAAATAAAAAATCCCCCCCAAAATAAAAAAAACCCTAGCCTTTTACCTGTAAATCAGCTTTTACCTGTAAAAAAATAAAAATACCCCCACAACAGTAAAACCTACCACCCACACAACCAAACCCCCCAAATAAAAACCTAATCTAAAAACACCTAAGTTCCTCATTGCCCTGAAAAGGGCATTTGGATGGGAATTGCCCTTAAATGGGCATTTAGCTCTTTTTCCTGCCCAAACCCTAATCTAAAAATAAAACCCACCCAATAAACCCTTAAAAAAACCTAACACTAACCCTCGAAGATCCACTTACAGTTTCTGAAGACCCGACATCCATCCTCAACGAAGCGCAGAAGTCCTCATCGAAGCCGGGAGAAGTCTTCATCCAAGCGGCAAGAAGTCCTCAATGAAGCCGGGAGAAGTCTTCAACCAACCGGGCAGAAGTGGTCCTCCAGACGGCAGAAGTCTTCATCCAGACAGCATCTTCTATCTCTATCCATCCAGCACGGAGCATCCTCTTCTTTCGACGTCTTCTTCAACAATGAATGTTCCTTTAAATGACGTCATCCAAGATGGCGTCCCTTAGATTCCGATTGGCTGATAGAATTCTATCAGCCAATCGGAATTAAGGTTGAAAAAATCCTATTGGCTGTTGCAATCAGCCAATAGGATTGAGCTTTCATCCTATTGGCTGAGGGGGAGGGGTTATTTTGGGAGGGGGGGTTATTTTCATAGGGCTCTTTGATTAGGTGTAATTAGTTAAAATATTTGATTATTTATTTTTTATTTTGTGTAACTTAGTTTTATTTTTTTTGTAACTTAGTGTTTGTTATTTTGTGTAACTTAGTTGTTAGTTTTTTGTAACTTTGTAATTTATTGTAGATTTAAATTATTTGAGTAGGGTTAGGTTTTTAACTATATAATATATTTAATTTAATTTGTAGTTTAATGTAATTTTAGTATAACAGTAAGGGTAGGATAATTATTAGTTTAATATAGTTTAATGTAATCTTAGTATAACAGTTAGGGTAGATTATTAGTTTAATATAGTTTAATTTAAATCTAAAGGTAAGTTTAAATTTATTATAAGATAGGGATGAGTTAATATTTAATATAAAGTTAGCAGGTTGTTAGGTTTAGGGGTTAATAGGTTAATTTAGTTTATGGTGATGTGGGGGGCTGGCGGTTTAGGGGTTAATAGGTTTAGTAAGTGGTAGTGATGTGGGAGGCCAGGGGTTTAGGTATTAATAACTGTTTTTAGTTGCGGTGGGCTCCGGGAGCGGCGGGATAGGGGTTAATAACTTTATTTAGTTGCGGTGGGCTCCGGGAGCGGCGGGATAGGAGTTAAACATTTTAGTATAGTGGCGGTGTTTAGTGACAGTATACAAATAAAGCTGGGAAAAAGCCGAATAGCAGCGAGATCGATGACTGTTAGTTAACAACAGTCCGCTGCTCATCGCCCCGTACTTGGTGTGCGGCTTTTTGACAGCTTTTTTGTTAAATATGGAGAGTGTATTCGGGTCCGCGACCGCGATATTAGGCGATGTCAGGTGAGCGTATTGGTGCCGGCGAATGCAGCACAGTTGACGGCTTGATAAGTAAGCCTCCCAGTGTGAGTCAGCTTTCTAAAAACTTCTTTGGACAAGTTTAACATTTTCTTGAAAGTCTGAAAAACAAGTGACCGTCAAGATTATCACAAGTATATTTTTACTTGCATTTTAAAATTAATTACATGCAGATTAAAATATTTAAAAATGAGAGAATTTCATTAATTTAATTTAATTTTTTTTTACAAAAGAATGAAGGGAGCAAGAGCATCTACTGGGCTTAAGAATTTATTATTGGCCGTATTTATTATTATTTATTATTGGCCGTATTGCCCCCAATGCATCTGTTTTAGCTCGAGTCTTCAGGCTCACCAGAAGCAGGAGTTAAGAAGCAGTGGTCTTAAGACCACTGCTCCTTAACTTGTATACCACCTCTGAGGCGGCGTACAGCAATCAGCCAGATCACATACGATCGGGATGATTGACACCCCCTGATTGGCCGTGAATCTGCAGGGGGAGGCATTGAACAAGCAGTTCACCAGAACTGCTTGTGCAATGATAAATGCAGACAGCATATGCTGTCTGCATTTATCAATGTGCGGCGGACATGATCGCTACATGCTGTCCTATTATGAAATTCAAAGTTATAGCAAGCTGCAAGTTTACCAAGACCAGTGAGCCGTATTCTTACATATCCTGTGGACTTTGTTGCACCTAATCAGATGTGCTTTCCTACCAATGTCCCTGTGTAGTGGGTGTGGCATTTAGCCAGTTTTAAATTGGATCAACTATGTTAAGGGATAGTCTAGTAAAAAACATAATTTATGTAAGAACTTACCTGATAAATTAATTTATTTCATATTGGCAAGAGTCCATGAGCTAGTGACATATGGGATATACAATCCTACCAGGAGGGGCAAAGTTTCCCAAACCTCAAAATGCCTATAAATACACCCCTCACCACCACACAATTCAGTTTAACGAATAGCCAAGCAGTGGGGTGATAAAGAAAGGAGTAGACAGCATCAACAAAGGAAATTTGGAAATAATTGTGCTTTATACAAAAAAAATCATAACCACCATAAAAAGGGTGGGCCTCATGGACTCTTGCCAATATGAAAGAAATTAATTTATCAGGTAAGTTCTTACATAAATTATGTTTTCTTTCATGTAATTGGCAAGAGTCCATGAGCTAGTGACATATGGGATATCAATACCCAAGATGTGGAGTCTTCCACTCAAGAGTCACTAGAGAGGGAGGGAAAAATAAAAACAGCCATATACCGCTGAAAAAATTAATCCACAATCCCAAAAAATAAGTTTATTTTCATTTTTGAAAGAAAAAAACTTAAATCAAAAGCAGAAGAATCAAACTGAAACAGCTGCCTGAAGAACTTTTCTACCAAAAACTGCTTCCGAAGAAGCAAATACATAAAAACGGTAGAATTTAGTAAATGTATGCAAAGAGGACCAAGTCGCTGCTTTGCAAATCCAATCAACTGAAGCTTCATTCTTAAAAGCCCACGAAGTGGAGACTGAACTAGTAGAATGAGCTATAATTCTCTGAGGCGGGGCTTGACTCCAAATAAGCTTGAAGAATCAAAAGCTTTAACCAAGAGGCCAAGGAAATAGCAGAGGCCTTCTGACCTTTCCTAGGACCAGAAAATATAACAAATAGACTAGAAGTCTTCCTGAAATCTTAAGTAGTTTCAACATAATATTTCAAAGTTCTCACCACATCCAAAGAATGTAAGGATCTTTCCAAAGGATTCTTAGGATTAGGACACAAGGAAGGGACAACAATTTCTCTACTAATGTTGTTAGAATTCACAACCTTAAGGAAAAATTCAAATGAAGTCCTCAAAACCGCCTTATCCTGATGAAAAGTCAGAAAAGGAGATTCACAAGAAAGAGCAGATAGCTCAGAAACTCTTCTAGCAGAAGAGATAGCCAAAAGGAACAACACTTTCCAAGAAAGTAGTTTAATGTCTAAAGAATGCATAGGCTCAAATGGAGGAGCCTGTAAAGCCTTCAGAACCAAAATTAAGACTCCAAGGAGGCGAAATTGATTTAATGACAGGCTTAATACGAACTAAAGCCTGTACAAAACAGTGTATATCAGGAAGTATAGCAATCTTTCTGTGAAATAAAACAAAAAGAGCAGAGATTTGTCCTTTCAAGGAACTTGCAGACAAACCCTTATCCAAACCATCCTGAAAAAACTGTAAAAATTCTAGGAATTCTAAAAGAATGCCAGGAGAATTCATGAGAAGAACACCATGAAATGTAAGTCTTTCAAACTCTATAATAAATCTTCCTAGAGACTGATTTACGAGCTTGTAACATAGTATCAATCACCGAGTCAGAGAAACCTCTATGACTTAGTACTAAGCATTCAATTTCCATACCTTCAAATGTAATGATTTGAGATCCTGATGGAAAAATGGACCTTGAGATAGTAGGTCTGGCCGTAACGGAAGTGGCCAAGGCGGGCAACTGGACATCCGAACCAGATCCGCATACCAAACCCTGTGTGGCCATGCTGGCACTACCAGCAACACAAATGATTGTTCCATGATAATTTTGGAAAACATTCATGGAAGGAGAACTAAAGGCGGGAAGATATAAGCAGGATGATAATACCAAGGAAGTGTCAGCACATCCACTGCTTCCGCCTGATCATCCCTGGACCTGGACAGGTATCTGGGAAGTTTCTTGTTTAGATGAGAGGCCATGAGATCTACCTCTGGAGGACCCCACATCTGAACAATCTGAGAAAAAACATCTGGATGGAGAAACCACTCCCCAGGATGTCTAGCGGTTGAGATAATCCGCTTTCCAATTGTCTACACCTGGGATATGCACCGCAGAGATTAGACAGGAGCTGGATTCCGCCCAAACAAGTATTCAAGATACTTTTTTTTCATAGCTTGGGGACTGTGAGTCCCACCCTGATGATTGACATATGCCACTGTTGTGATAATGTCTGTCTGAAAACAAATGAACGGTTCTCTCTTTAACAGAGGCCAAAACTGAAGAGCTCTGAGAATTGCACGGAGTTCTAAAATATGTATTGTAAATCTCGCCTCTTGAGATTTCCAAACCCCTTGTGCTGTCAGAGATCCTCAAACAGCTCCCCAACCTGAAAAACTTGCATCTGTTGTGATCACAGTCCAGGTTGGCTAAACAAAGGAAGCCCCTTGAACTAAATGATGGTGATCTATCCACCATGTCAGAGAGTGTCATACATTGGGATTTAAGGATATTAAATTGAGATATCTTTGTATAATCCCTGCACCATTGATTCAGCATACAAAGCTGAAGAGGTCTCATGTGAAAATGAGCAAAGGGAATCGCGTCCGATGCTGCAGTCATGAGACCTAAAACTTCCATGCACATAGCCACTGAAGGGAATGATTGAGACTGAAGGTGCCGGCAGGCTGCAACCAATTTTAAACGTCTCTTGTCTGTTAGAGACAGAGTCATGGACACTGAATCTATCTGGAAGCCTAAAAAGGTGATTCGTGTGAGATTCTGCAGTACGTAAAGATTGAGCTAGTACCAAGATATCGTCCAAATAAGGAAACACCGCAATACCCTGTTCTCTGATTACAGAGGGTAGGACACCCAGAACCTTTGAAAAGATTCTTGGAGCAGTTGCTAGGCCAAATGGCAGAGCAACACATTGGTAATGCTTGTCTAGAAAAGAGAATCTCAGAAACTGAAAATGTTCTGGATGAATCGGAATATGAAGGTATGCATCCTGCAAGTCAATTGTAGACATATAATGTCCTCGCTGAACAAAAGGCAGAATAGTCCTATAGTCACCATCTTGAAAATTGGTACTCTAACATAACGATTCAAAAATTTTCAGATCCAGAACTGGTCTGAATAAATTTTCCTTCTTTGGGACAATGAATAGATTTGAATAAAACCCCAAACCTTGTTCCAGAAGAGGAACTGGCATGATTACCCCTGAAGACTCCAGGTCTGAAACACAGTTCAGGAAAGCCTGAGCTTTTACTGGATTTTACTGGGATACGTGAGAGAAAAAATCTTCTCACAGGAGGTCTTACTCTGAATCCTATTCGATACCCTTGAGAGACAATGCTCTGAAACCATTGATTTTGAACAGATTTTATCCAAATATCCTTGAAAAACCTTAATCTGCCCCCTACCAGCTGAGCTGGAATGAGGGCCGCACCTTAATGCGGACTTAGGGGCTGACTTTGGTTTCCTAAAAGGCTTGGATTTATTCCAATTTGAGGAAGGTTTCCAATTGGAGGCAGATTCCTTGGGGGGAGGATAGAGTTTTCATTCCCTATTCTGACAAAAGGAACGAAAACGGTTAGAAGCCTTAGATTTGCCCTTAGGTTTTTTATGCTGAGGCAGAAAAACTCCTTTTCCCCCAGTAACAGTTGAAATATTAGAATCCAACTGAGAACGAAATAAATTATTAACTTGGAAAGAAAGAGATAGTAATCTAGATTTAGATGTCATATCAGCATTCCAAAATTTAAGCCACAAAGACATGGATCTAACATCACAAATAAAATGATTAGCATGTTGCAGTAAGCAAATAATGCTAAATACGTCAGAATCCAATTCTTGTTGCGCTAAATTCTCCAACCAGAAAGTTGATGCAGCCGCAACATCAGCCAAAGAAATTGCAGGTCTGAGAAGATGACCTGAATATAAATAGGCCTTCCTTAGATAAGATTCAAGCTTCCTATCTAAAGGATCCTTAAAGGAAGTACTATCTACCATAGGAATAATAGTACATTTAGCAAGAGTAGAAATAGCCCCATCAATTTTGGGGATCTTTTCCCAAAACTCTATAAATTTTGCTGGCAAAGGATACAATATTTTAAACCTTAAAAAAGGAATAAAAGAAGTACCTGGCTTATTCCATTCTTTAGAATCATATCAGAAATAGGAAAAAACTCCTGGAGAAACCACAGGAGGTTTAAAAACAGCATTTAAACGTTTATTAGACTGAACGTCAAGAGGACTGGTTACCTCAATATCCAAAGTAATTAATACTTCTTAATAAAGAACGCATATACTCAATTTTAAATAAATAAGTAGATTTGTCAGTGTCAATGTCTGAGGAGGATCTTTTGAATCAGATAGATCCTCATCAGAAGAGGATAAATTATCATATTGTTGGTCATTTGAAATTTCATCAACTAAATGAGAAGTTTTAAAAGACCTATTACATTTATTTGAAGGTGGAAATGCAGACAAAGCCTTCAGAATAGAATCGGAAACAAATTCTTTAAAAATTTACAGGTATATTATGGACATTAGAAGTTGAAGAAACTGCAACTGGCAATGTACTATTACTGATGGACACATTATCTGAATGTAAAAGTTTATCAAAACAACTATTACAAATGACATTCGGCGACATAATTTCTACAACTTTACAACAAATGCACTTAGCTTTTGTAGAACCGATGTCAAGCAGCAATGTTCCAGCAGAAGCTTCTGAGGCAGGGTCAAAGTGAGACATCTTGCAAAATGTAAGAGAAAAAACAACATATAAAGCAAAATTACCTATTTCCTTATATGACAGTTTCAGGAATGGGAAAAAATGCAAATAGCATAGCCCTCTGATAGAGAAAAAAATCAAGAGGCAAACATCAATGGGGTATTGAAATAATGAAAAAATAACCGGAAATGACACACATGCATCACTAATGACGCAACCGTGTGAAAGGTCTCGGTGTCAAGTATGACGCCGGAAATGACTAACTTGTGTCATAGACGTACCTTTTCGCGCCAAAAAATGACGCAATAAAGTTTAGCATTTTTCGCACCCGCGGGCCTAATACCGCCCGCAATTTGTAAGAAGTAGTCAATTGAAAAAAAGACTAAACCCCAGGTAAGAAATAAATTTCATTTTTAAAAGATGTTTATATTCCCCAAATATGAAACTGACAGTCTGCAGAAGGAAATACATGAACCTGACTCATGGCAAATATAAGTACAATACATATATTTAGAACTTTATATAAATGCATAAAGTGCCAAACCATAGCTGGGGTGCCTTAAGTAATAAAAAACATACTTACGAAAAGACACCCATCCACATATAGCAGATAGCCAAACCAGTACAGAAACAGTTATCAGTAGAGGTAATGGTAATTTGAGAGTATATCGTCGATCTGAAAAGGGAGGTAGGAGATGAATCTCTACGACCGATAGCAGAGAACCCATGAAATAGACCCCCGTTAGGGAAATCATCGTATTCAGTAAGTGATACTCCCTTCACGTCCCTCTGACATTCGCTGTACTATGAGAGGAATTGGGCTTCAACAATGCTGAGAAGCACATATCAACGTAGAAATCTTAGCACAAACTTACTTCACCACCTCCATAGGAGGCAAAGTTTGTAAAACTGAATTGTGGGTGTGGTGAGGGGTGTATTTATAGGCATTTTGAGGTTTGGGAAACTTTGCCCCTCCTGGTAGGATTGTATATCCCATATGTCACTAGCTCATGGACTCTTGCCAATTACATGAAAGAAATTAAACTTTCATTTCTTTCCTAAGATATGGTGAGTCCAGGACGTCATCAATTACTAGTGGGAATATCACTCCTGGTCAGTCAACACCAGAATTTTTGTTGTTTTAAAAGATAGATAATCCCTTAATTACCAATTCCCCAGTTTTGCATAACCAACACAGTTATAATTATACACGTTTTACCTCTGTAATTACCTTGTATCTAAGCCTCAGCAGACTGCCCCCTTATTTCACTTCTTTTGAAAGACTTAGCATTTTAGCCAATCAGAGCTGTCTCCATGGTAAATTCACGTGCATAAGCTCAATGTTATCTACGTATATGAAACACGTGAACTAATGCCCTCTAGTGGTGAAAAACTATCAAAATGCATTTAGATTAGAGGCGTCCTTCAAGGTCTAAGAAATTAGCATATGAACCTCCTAGGATTAGCTTTCAACTAAGAATACCAAGAGAACAAAGCAAATTGGTGATATAAGTAAATTGGAAAGTTGTTTAAAATAACATGCCCTATTTGAAACATGAAAGTTTTTTTGGACTTGACTGTCCCTTTAAGTGTCACTCCCACACCCACAATCCTCAGTCATTCTCTTTGCCTTCGTCAATGGAGGAGGTGAAGTTCTGGTGTCTGAAGAAAATTGGATTTCCTTCGCTACAAGCAAGATTTTTGGGGTGTAGCCGTATTCTACGTTAATCTCTTCAGTAAGAGTAGTGGTGGCTTTAAAGCAGTTAGGAACTTGTAAGGTGGGCCTTACTGCGTTTTCCTAACATTTTGCTGCCCATGGTATAGAAAGCCATAGTAGGTTTACTCGGTTCTTTCTTATTTCTACAGGTCTCTGTGAGGAGTATATGTCCTCTCATACCGTGTAAGCTGTCCTCCTGCCGGACGGCTAGACTACATGTAAGTGCTTTTTGTCTTCCAGGTTAATGCAGTTTTAATGCAGTTTATATAAGGACTTATAATCATTGGGGAAGGATTTTATATGGCAGTTGCAGGCACTTCTGATATGTGTGAGACTTGTGGGGTTTGATTCCTGATATGGGAGTTTTTCCCAGAGGCTGTGTTTTTAACACTTTCATTTTATCCTTCCTTTCAGTGTCAAGCTGTAGTTTTTATCTCTCTAATTTCCACTGTAGTACAGTGGTATATGACCTGTTTGGGCTGGTAATAATGCCTAGGGTACAAGGGAGTCGCCTCCTCTTAGCCTGGGTATCAGTCGTTTATATCGGCTTGAATAGACATAGGTGGGATTAAGATGAATCAGGATTTTATAGTACAAATCCCAATTTTAAATATGATCTGATGCCATTTGTGTTAAAATAAAAAATGTTGTGCCGATGGTTAAAATGAGCACGCTGTAAATTGCGCATTTCATTTTTCTTACTGATCCATGTCTCCGCCTCCTTCTCTGGCCGAGATCGGAGTGGCACCATTTTCGGCTGCTTACTGAGCCGATATCGTGTCCCCGCCTACTTAGCTTCAGAATGGAGCGGTGTGGTTTCCCGCTGTCTCTGAGTCAAGAAACTGGGTATTTTTTAACGGATCCTTTATTGTTTATGTGTGGGTTATTTCTTCGGAGGAGGAGGAAGAAGATTTGCATGCAACACAGCTCTGTTTATTTGCTTACAGATCTTGTAAAGACGATCTTTCTTTTTAAAGTGACAGTGCATGATTATTAGAGCAATTATTTCTCTCAGTGAGGTTGGCTCGAAATTTTCAAACTTTTATTTCTGAGATGGTAGATTTAATTTCAGCTTGTGAACCACTATGTCTAATTCTAATAAATGATGTTGAGTGAGAGCATTTTTTCATGATCTAGGAACAGGGGTCTGTTTGTAAAAATAAATGTGTAACCCTATCTGATAGGATCGATTATAGAGATCCAGCTGAGATCTTTTAAGTTTTAAAAAGTGAAAGTGCAAAGTCCCTAATAAAGATTAAAGATTTGTGGTAGGACCTATCATAAAGGAAAGTTGATTACCTAAGGTAAATCTGGACGGTGATCCTTACTGAAATGTTTATTTGGATACAAAGGAACTTTGAACATTGTGGATATATACCAGATATAGGAAGCACTGAATGACACTCATCTTTTTCTCAATTTAGTGTGCACTAAAATCCCCTTTTTTCCACATACATCTCCACAAGGGAGATTTTAGGTTTTCTTTAATATATTTTTAATAGTACTTACATTCATGCATGAATTGAATTGATTTTATCCAAGAGTTCTATTTTTATTTTTTAATCATCACGATAAAATATTATATTTTTTGAGCAATGGCTGTCTGAGGTTTAATTCATTTATCCACCTATAATAAAATACTCATTGGTTGGTATATTATTACATATACTGTATGGTGTATTACAGAAATTCTCTATATGGTATCAGTATATACAGTATATAACAAAATTGTTATTTTTTACATATACATATATATTTGGGACCACTTGCTTGTATATATTTAGATTTTAAGCCAGAAATAGTATTATTTTTAGGCGCTTCACATTTTCTCCCCCCCTTTTTTTTCAGGAAATCCACTTCCCAGATGTCCACTCCTGGAATGTGGATGGCAGATAGACAGCAATTGTGAGCTTCCGTCCACTGAACAATCCGAGCCACCTCCTTCATGGCTAAGGAACTTTGAGTTCCCCCTTGGTGGTTGATGTAAGCCACTGAGGTGATGTTGTCAGATTGGAACCTAATTAAGGCCAAGCCGTCAGAGCATTGTAAATCGCTCTCAACTCCAAGATGTTTATGGGAAGAGCAGACTTCTCCCGAGTCCTTGAACGAGTCCCAGACTGCTCCCAGCCCTGCAGGCTGGCGTCCATGGTCACAATCACCCAGGAAGATCTCTGGGAAACTTGTGCCCTTAGACAGATGTTGTTGAGAAAGCAACCACAGAAGAGAGTCTCTTGTCGACTGGTCTAGATCTATCCTCTGAGACAGATCGGAATGATCTCCGTTCCCTTGACTGAGCATGCATAATTGCAGAGCTCTCAAATGGAATTAAGCAAAAAGAATGATGTCCATGGAAGCGGCAATCAGACCAAATACCTCTAAACATAGAGCCAAAGGAATGAATTTGGATTTTCTGATCTTTGACAGAAAAAAATCATAGATAGTAAAATCTATTATGTTCCCTAAGAAAACCACCCTTATAGCTGGAACAAGGGAACTCTTTTCCATGTGTCTAGAAAGGTGAATCTCAGGAACTTTAAATGATCCCTCAGAATGGGAACATGAAGAGATGCATCCTTCAGGTCTCTGGTCGACCTGAACTGACACTCTAGCCCAACCAAGAATGGAACCCTGAGAAACTTGTTGAGAAACTTTAGGTTTTTAGGAAACCACAAACCGATTTGAATCCTAGACCCTAATGCCAACAGGAACTGGAATTATCACTCCCAGGGAAGAAAGTCACGGATACAATACAAGAATGCCTCTCTTCTTATCTGGACAGCAGATAATCTTAAGAGGTGGGTTCTAAATTCTATATAGAACCCTGAGATACTATGTCTACATCCCAGGGATTTGGGACATCTCATATCCAAACTTAATAAAACAAAGAAATCTGCCCCCCACTAGATACGATCCCGGATTGGGGGCAAATCCTTATGCTTATCTAGATTCAGCTGCAGGTTTCTTTAAGAACTTCCCCTTAATCCAAGACTGATTGGTTCTCCAAGAAGACTTGAACCATTCCAGCTTGGAAAAGGAAGAGAAAAACTTTCCAGGCCAATTCTTCTTGTCTTGTGGCCGAAAAGACCCTTTTCCACCCGTGATATCAGAAATTATTTTTTCCCATGCCTTATTTGTAAGGCTTGCAGACATTCAAGGAAAAGTAAATCCATTATTTCAAACGTAAATAAAAAAGAGTTTAGGATCAATGACTGCATTTGATGCACAGATAAGGATGTTATATACGCTATTCAATGCAAATGTGGGATGCAGCAATATGTTGGTAAGTCCGAAAGACCACTAAGAGAAATAATACGCAAACATATTTTATCAATAGAACATATGGACCAAGAGAGAAATAAAGATTTACCAGTGCCGAAACATTTTAAAGAATGTAATTGTGGCAATCTAAAACACTTTAACTATACAGGGCTAGCAAAACGAAAAAAAACAAACAAGAGGTGGAGATAAATATAATCGCCTATTACAACTAGAAAGTAAATGGATTTTTAATTTGGATACCCTAAACCCATATGGCCTAAAACTCGAATTTGATTTAGGTAGCTTCCTTAAATAATCTTTTAAAACAAATAATTTGTAATATTAATATTTTAAAATATTTATTTCTCTTTGATATTGTCATTTTTTTCTGGCAAACTTCCTCATTTAATGGAAAAAAAAATATTTTAGCATTTTATAATTTTTGTGACATTTATTGATTTTTCTCCCCTTTCATGGAAATTTTATTATAGAAATGTTATTGTATATATTTTTATTGATATTTCTATTGATATTATATAACATATTTTTCTCCAACATTGGTGTGTCCGGTCCACGGCGTCATCCTTACTTGTGGGAATATCTCTTCCCCAACAGGAAATGGCAAAGAGTCCCAGCAAAGCTGGCCATATAGTCCCTCCTAGGCTCCGCCCCACCCCAGTCATTCTCTTTGGCCGTTGCACAGGCAACATCTCCACGGAGATGGTTAAGAGTTTTTTGGTGTTTTAAATGTAGTTTTTTATTCTTCTATCAAGTGTTTGTTATTTTAAAATAGTGCTGGTATGTACTATTTACTCTGAAACAGAAAAGGATGAAGATTTCTGTTTGTGAGAGGAAGATGATTTTAGCAGACAGTAACTAAAATCGATTGCTGTTTCCACATAGAACTGTTGAGATGAAGTAACTTCAGTTGGGGGAAACAGTTAGCAGACTTTTCTGCTTAAGGTATGACTAGCCATATTTCTAACAAGACCATGTAATGCTGGAAGGCTGTCATTTCCCCTCATGGGGACCGGTAAGCCATTTTCTTAGTCAAGCAAACAGAATAAAGGGCTTAATATGGGCTATAAAACTGGTAGACACTTTTATGGGCTAAATCGATTGCTTTATTTGGGCATTTTATACATGTTTATGCTGATAATTCACATTTATAAACTTGGGGAACGTTTTTTTTAACGGCAGGCACTATGTTAGACACCTTTTCCAGTCAGGGAGGGCCTTCCCTGTTGTAGGCTGAGCCTCATTTTCGCGCCATTACTGCGCAGTTGTTTTTTGAGAGCAAGACATGCAGATGCATGTGTGAGGATCTGAAAGTAGCTGGAAAAGTTTCTAGAAGGCGTCACTTGGTATCGTATTCCCCCTCTGGGCTTGGTTAGGTCACAGCAAAGGCTATAGCTGGGACTGTATAGGGGTTAAATTTGTAAACGGCTCCGGTTCCGTTATTTTAAGGGTTAAAGCTCTGAAAATTGGTGTGCAATATTCTTAATGCTTTAAGACACTGTGGTGAAATTTTGGTAATTTTTGAACAATTCCTTCATACTTTTTCACATATTCAGTAATAAAGTGTTTTCTGTTTTAAATTTAAAGAGACAGTAACGGTTTTGTTTTAAAAGTTTTTTGTGCTTTATTGACAAGTTTAAGCCTGTTTAACATGTCTGTGCCTTCGGATAAGCTATGTTCTATATGTATGACAGCCAATGTGTCTCCCCATTTAAATTTGTGTGATAATTGTGCCATAGCGTCCAAACAAAGTAAGGACAGTACTGCCACAGATAATGAAATTGCCCAAGATGATTCCTCAGATGAGGGGAGTAAACATGATACTACATCATCTCCTACTGTGTCTACACGAGTTTTGCCCACGCAGGAGGCCCCTAGTACATCTAGCGCGCCAATGCTTATTACCATGCAACAATTGACGGCTGTAATGGATAACTCCATAGCAAATATTTTATCCAAAATGACTACATATCAGAGAAAGCGCGATTGCTCTGTTTTAAACACTGAAGAGCAGGAGGGCGCTGATGATAATTGTTCTGTCATACCCTCACACCAATCTGAAGTGGCCATGAGGGAGGTTTTGTCAGATGGGGAAATTTCAGATTCAGGAAAAAATTCTCAATAAGCTGAACCTGATGTTGTGACATTTAAATTTAAATTAGAACATCTCCGCGCACTGCTTAAGGAGGTGTTATCTACTCTGGATGATTGTGACAACTTGGTCATTCCAGAGAAATTATGCAAGATGGACAAGTTCCTAGAGGTTCCGGTGCACCCCGACGCTTTTCCTATACCCAAGCGGGTGGCGGACATAGTGAATAAGGAGTGGGAAAAGCCTGGCATACCTTTTGTTCCCCCCCCTATATTTAAGAAATTATTTCCTATGGTCGACCCCAGAAAGGACTTATGGCAGACAGTCCCTAAGGTCGAGGGGGCAGTTTCTACTCTAAACAAGCGCACTACTATTCCTATCGAGGATAGTTGTGCTTTCAAAGATCCTATGGATAAAAATTGGAGGGTTTGCTTAAAAAGATTTTTGTACAGCAAGGTTACCTTCTACAACCCCATTTCGTGCATTGTTCCTGTCACTACAGCAGCGTGGTTCTAGTTCGAGGAACTAGAAAAGTCGCTCAGTAGAGAGACTCCATATGAGGAGGTTATGGACAGAGTTCACGCACTTAAGTTGGCTAACTCTTTTATTTTAGATGCCGCTTTGCAATTAGCTAGATTAGCGGCGAAAAATTCAGGGTTTGCAATCGTGGCGCGCAGAGCGCTTTGGCTAAAGTCTTGGTCAGCGGATGTGTCATCCAAGACAAAATTGCTTAACATCCCTTACAAAGGTAAAACTCTATTTGGACCAGAATTGAAAGAGATTATCTCAGACATCACTGGGGGAAAGGGCCTCGCCCTTCCACAAGATAGGCCTTTCAAGGCCAAGAATAAGTCTAATTTTCGTTCCTTTCGCAATTTCAGGAACGGATCCGGGCCTCTAATTCTGCATTCCTCTAAGCAAGAGGGTAATGCCTCACAACCCAAACCAGCCTGGAAATGATGCAAGGCTGGAACAAGGGTAAGCAGGCCAAGAAGCCTGCTGCTGCTAACAAAACAGCATGAAGGAGCAGCCCCCGATCCGGGACCGGATCTAGTAGGGGGCAGACTCTCTCTCTTTGCTCAGGCTTGGGCAAGAGATGTTCAGGATCCCTGGGCACTAGAAATAGTTTCTCAGGGTTATCTTCTGGAATTCAGGGAACTACCCCCAAGGGGAAGGTTCCACATGTCTCACTTATCCTTAAACCAAATAAAGAGACAGGCGTTCTTACATTGTGTAGAAGACTTGGTAAAGGATGGGAGTGATACACCCAGGTCCAATAAAGGAACAAGGATGGGATTTTTATTCAAATCTGTTCGTAGTTCCCAAAAAAGAGGGAACTTTCAGACCAATTTTGGATTTGAAGATCCTAAACAAATTTCTCAGGGTACCATCGTTCAAGATGGAAACCATTCGAACGATTCTACCCACTATCCAGGAAGGTCAATTTATGACTACCGTGGATCTAAAGGATGCGTACCTACATATTCCTATCCACAAAGAACATCATCAGTTCCTAAGGTTCGCCCTTTCTGGACAATCATTACCAGTTTGTGGCCCTCCCATTCGGGTTGGCCACTGCTCCAAGGATTTTCACAAAGGTACTAGGGTCCCTTCTAGCGGTTCTAAGACCGAGGGGCATTGCAGTAGTACCTTACTTGGACGACATTCTAATACAAGCGTCGTCCCTGTCAAAAGCAAAGGCTCATACAGACATCGTTCTGGCCTTTCTCAGATCACACGGATGGAAGGTGAACATAGAAAAAAGTTCTCTGTCTCCGTCAACAAGAGTTCCCCTTCTTGGGAACAATAATAGATTCCTTAGAAATGAGGATTTTTCTGACAGAGGTCAGAAAGTCAAAACTTCTAAGCACTTGTCAAGTTCTTCATTCTGTTCCACGTCCTTCCATAGCGCAGTGCATGGAAGTAGTAGGGTTGATGTTGCAGGCAATGGACATAGTTCCTTTTGCACGAATTCATCTAAGACCATTACAACTGTGGCATGCTCAAACAGTGGAATGGGGACTATACAGACTTGTCTCCAATGATTCAAGTAGATCAGAAGACCAGAGATTCACTCCGTTGGTGGCTGACCCTGGACCATCTATCCCAGCGAATGAGCTTCCGCAGACCAGAGTGGGTCATTGTCACGACCGACGCCAGTCTAGTGGGCTGGGGCGCGGTCTGGGAATCCCTGAAAGCTCAGGGACTATGGTCTCGGGAAGAGTCTCTTCTCCCAATAAACATTCTGGAACTAAGAGCGATCTTCAATGCTCTCAGGGCTTGGCCTCAGCTAGCAAAGGCCAGATTCATAAGATTCCAATCAGACAACATGACGACCGTTGCGTATATCAATCATCAGGGGGGAACAAGGAGTTCCCTGGCGATGAAAGAAGTGACCAAAATAATTCAATGGCGGAGGATCACTCCTGCCACCGATCTGCGATCCACATCCCAGGTGTGGAAAACTGGGAAGCGTATTATCCGAGTCGTCAGACATTCCATCACGGGGGAGTGGGAACTCCACCCGGAGATCTTTGCCCAACTAACTCAATTATGGGGCATTCCAGACATGGATCTGATGGCGTCTCGTCAGAACTTCAAGGTTCCTTGCTACGGGTCCAGATCCAGGATCCCAAGGCGACTCTAGTAGATGCACTAGTAGCACCTTGGACCTTCAACCTAGCTTATGTATTTCCACCGTTTCCTCTCATTTCCCAGGCTGGTAGCCAGGATTCAAACAGGAGAGGGCCTCGGTGATCTTGATAGCTCCTGCGTGGCCACGCAGGACTTGGTATGCAGACCTGGTGAATATGTCATCGGTTCCACCATGGAAGCTACCTTTGAGACAGGACCTTCTTGTTCAGGGCCCATTCAAACATCCAAATCTGGTCTCCCTCCAGCTGACGGCTTGGAGATTGAACGCTTGATTCTATCAAAGCGTGGGTTTTTCAGATTCTGTGATAGATACTCTGGTTCAAGCCAGAAAAACCGGTAAACTAGAAAGATTTACCATAAAATATGGAAAAGATATATCTGTTGGTGTGATTCCAAAGGATTCCCATGGAATAAGATAAAAATTCCCTAAGATTCTCTCCTTTCTACAAGAAGGTTTGGAGAAAGGATTATCTGCAAGTTCTCTAAAGGGACAGATCTCTGCTTTATCTGTCTTACTACACAAAAGACTGGCAGCTGTGCCAGATGTTCAAGCATTTGTTCAGGCTCTGGTTAGGATCAAGCCTGTTTACAGACCTTTGACTCCTCCCTGGAGTCTAAATCTAGTTCTTTCAGTTCTTCAAGGGGTTCCGTTTTGAACCTTACATTCCATAGATATTAAGTTACTATCTTGGAAAGTTTTGTTTTTGGTTGCTATTTCTTCTGCTAGAAGAGTTTCAGAGTTATCTGCTCTGCAGTGTTCTCCGCCCTATCTGGTGTTCCATGCAGATAAGGTGGTTTTGCGTACTAAGCCTGGTTTTCCTTCCAAAGGTTGTTTCTAACAAGAATATTAACCAGGAGATAGGTGTACCTTCTTTATGTGCGAATCCAGTTTCAAAGAAAGGAACGTTTGTTACATAATTTGGACGTAGTCCGTGCTCTAAAATCTATTTAGAGGCTACAAAAGATTTCAGACAAACATCTTCTTTGTTTGTTGTTTATTCTGGTAAAAGGAGAGGTCAAAAAGCGACTTCTACCTCTCTTTCCTTTTGGCTTAAAAGCATCATCCGATTGGCTTATGAGACTGCCGGACGGCAGCCTCCTGAAAGAATCACAGCTCACTCCACTAGGGCTGTGGCTTCCACATGGGCCTTCAAGAACGAGGCTTCTGTGGACCAGATATGTAAGGCAGCGACTTGGTCTTCACTGCACACTTTTGCCAAATTTTACAAATTTGATACTTTTGCTTCTTCTGAGGCTATTTTTGGGAGAAAGGTTTTGCAAGCCGTGGTGCCTTCCGTTTAGGTAACCTGATTTGCTCCCTCCCTTCATCCGTGTCCTAAAGCTTTGGTATTGGTTCCCACAAGTAAGGATGACCCGGTGGACCGGACACACCAATGTTGGAGAAAACAGAATTTATGCTTACCTGATAAATTACTTTCTCCAACGGTGTGTCCTGTCCACGGCCCGCCCTGGTTTTTTAATCAGGTCTGATGAATTATTTTCTCTAACTACAGTCACCACGGTACCATATGGTTTCTCCTATATTTTCCTCCTGTCCGTCGGTCGAATGACTGGGGTGGGCGGAGCCTAGGAGGGACTATATGACCAGCTTTGCTGGGACTCTTTGCCATTTCCTGTTGGGGAAGAGATATTCCCACAAGTAAGGATGACGCCGTGGACCGGACACACCGTTGGAGAAAGTAATTTATCAGGTAAGCATAAATTCTGTTTTTCCTTTTTTCTAAACATATATACATATGAACATAATTCCCAAACAATTTTGCTTTTTTTGATAGATTTTTGTGAGATTTTATTTTCTCCCCTTTCATCAACAAGGTGATGAAATATATCATTTTTAGATTTTTAACTCCCTATGGATAACATTTTATTAATATATTCGTTATGAGATGATACCAGATTTTTTCTGTGAGACAGAGTGCAGTATTTGTATGGATAGATATTTATTTAATCTAATGCGTTATCATATATAATGGATGGATGTGTTATACCTTTAACATTGATGCACAATGAAATTGATACTTAGTAACATTTTTCCCCCCAGTTCTGTAACAATCAAAACTCACTAAGGGCATTTAGAAATAAAGTTATCACTTGTACAGCCGCAGAATAAGTGCTTGAAAAGATGAGGACGCCCTTTTTCCTGTGCTTTAAATAGACCGTTAACACCAACATCCGTATTAGGCTTGAGAAAGGCTCTGTGGAGCTGAAACGCGTTACGCTACGGAATGGTGGTTCAATTGGTGATGTCATCCCCGCATTGGTGGGCGTGCTGATAGGATTGCACGGTTGTGAGGACGCATCACATCGACGAACTAAACACACTACTTATCTACGGATCCATCTTCCGGTTTGTTGAACCGGACAAAGCAAAGTCATATATCTTCTGATTAAAGATTTGTGGTAAAACCTATCATTAAGGAAAGTTGATTACCTAAGGTAAATTCTGGACGGTGATCCTTACTGAAATGTCTATTTGGATACAAGGAACTTTGAACATTGTGGATATATACCAGATATAGGAAGCACTGAATGACACTCACTGCACTAAAATCCCTTTTTTCCACATACATCTCCACAAAAGGAGATTTTAGGTTTTCTTTAATATATTTTTAATAGTACTTACATTCATGCATGAATTGAATTGATTTTATCCAAGAGTTCTATTTTTATTTTTTAATCATCACAATAAAATATTATATTTTTTTGAGCAATGGCTGTCTGAGGTTTAATTCATTTATCCACCTATAATAAAATACTCATTGGTTGGTAATATTATTACATATACTGTATGGTGTATTACAGAAATTCTCTATATGGTATCAGTATATGTATAACAAAATGTTATTTTTTACATATACATACTGTATATATTTGGGACCACTTGCTTGTATATATTTAGATTTTAAACCAGAATAGTATTATTTTTTGGGCGCTTCACATTTTCTCCCCCCTTTTTTAAGAGCTTTTCGAATCAGGTTTTGGATTGCCTGTCATTTAAAGTGAAGCCTTAATCTAAAGGTTTTTTCAGCACAAGTTTTTTTCTACCCTCCTTTTTTCTAAGCGGGATTTCCTTAGCAGACAGACATTTCATCCCAGGGAGTGGACTCTCCATTCCGTGTTGTTCTTCAGGTTAAACTCTCAAATGGGGATGCTGGAGTCGGAATCTGATGGTGTCTCGACAGAACGCCAAGCTTATAAGGTACGATTCAAGGTTAAGAGATCCGCAGGCCACCCTGATAGATGTTCTGGCAGTTCCTTGGGATTTAAGTCGAGCACATCTGTTTACTCCGTTTGCTCTCCTTCCACAAGTCATTGCTCATATCAAACAGGGGAGAGTATCTGTGATTCTAATAGCGCCTGTATGGTCTCGCAGGATCTGGTATGCAGACCTAGTGAAGATGTCATCTCTTCCACCTTGGAGGTTGCCTCTGAAGAAGGGACCCTTCTAAACTCGGGGTCCATTCGTTCATTCAAATCTCGTTTCTCTGAAGCTGACTGCTTGGAAATTGAACGTTTAGTTCTGTCTAAGCGTGTTTTTTCTGAATCGTCATTAAGACCTTGATTCAGGCTCATAAGCCTGTTACTAGAAATATTTACCATAAGGTATGGCGTAAATACCTTTATTGGTGTGAATCCAAGGGCTACTCTTGGAGTATGGTCAAGATTCCTAGGATTTTGTCCTTTCTCCAGAAAGGTCTGGAGAAGGGTTTGTCAGTCAGTACTCTGAAGGGTCAGATTTCTGCATTATCTATTTTGTTACATTAGTGTCTAGCGGATGTGCCAGATGTGCAATCTTTTTGTCAGGCCCTGTGAAAAGCCCCTTTTCTAATATTGGGTCAGTGACTAAAATCAGTGTCAGGCTTTTCCTTATAATCCATTTACTTTATTTAAAGAATGATACTTACACCAGTCTTATAAAAGGATGAATTTATTAAATTACAGATCTATACATGAGTTGTGAGAGAAGCGTCTTACATACAAGGCATTATTCTTCTAATCTATCTACACTATAATGTGTGCATGCAAATGAAGATGAAGTCTCTCTGTTACTTGGGTGTATTTGTCCTTCCTGTTTCCTCTCATTCAAGCTGCTTCTCAAAACATATTTATAGCCAAACAGCCACACCGTGAAGACAGTCCCAGCCAATCAAATCCATTCATCTTCTGTTTTATAACAATTCATCTGTTGCGTTAACTGCCTGTAGATGTCTCTGTGGTCCAAGAAATGAGTTTTCCTAATGCCATCTGACCTTTGGGACCCATCTCAGGACTGACCTTATCTGAGTCCCTTTGAAGATTTATGATGCCATTGTCCTGTCCTGTGTCCTTTTTGAAGCTTTATGACATTTGATTTTCTGTCCTCAGGAAGGAGAGCAGCTCTCACCTGTCTTATTTACATTTGATGGTAGCCTTTGATCCTTCTGTACATGCCTTGGGGTCGAGTTGCTTGATATTATTTCTTGGAAACTAGTTTATTCAAAAGGGTTAAGCTTTCCTTACTATAGCAGAATGTGATTTTCCAGTTATACAGTTATTACATATCCCCTATTTGTGTCTGAATGACACACATGCATCCTTTGTTTGCAAAAGAAAAACCATTATTGGTCTTTGTCCTTGTGTCCTCTTCAGATCTGTGGCTTTATCGGTGTAGTGTATGGCTATATCTGGTTATAGAGCTCAGTTGTGAGGAAAAACGTATTGACCTATCTAAAGTGTATATCTAAATTATGTCTAGCCTTGGATATTAAACACTTCAGCACTCTATAGAATACAAATACAAATTGATAGATAACAATATGAACCACATAGTTCACAAAAGGGGCAATGAAGGGTCTACAAAAATAGAATGGACCCTATCATACACAGTTTATTTGCAATTCATAATTTACATTAATATACCACACAATAGATTTCCATTTTGTTGTTGGGCTTATTTCTTTGTGTAATCAGTTTTAAAGGTTGACAACAAAGCACAACCAAATCCTCTGACTGTTTAAATGCACTGTAAAGTTGTTACACAACATACATTACCAAAATGAATTAAAATGTTGTCAGTTGAAATGTACCTGTGATTTAAACATGGAACAAAATTATTTGAATTATGCTAAATTTCATTGACCATGCAAGGAGCTTATTTCTTTCATGTAATTGGCAAGAGTCCATGAGCTAGTGACGTATGGGATATAAGGTTGTGAATTCCAACAACATTAGTAGAGAAATTGTGGTTCCTTCATTATGTCTAATCCTAAGAATTCTAAGGAGAAATCGTTTTCTTTGGATGTTGTTAGAGCTTGAAATATTATGTTGAAGCTACTAAGTCTTTCCGAAAGACTTCTAGTCTATTGTCATCTTTTCTGGTTCTGGAAAAGGTTAGAAGGCTTCTGCCATTTCTTTGGCATCTTGGTTGAAATCTTTTAATTCATCATGCCTATGTCGAGTCAGGTAAAACTCTGCCTCATAGGATTACAGCTCATTCTACTAGGTCAGTTTCTACTTACTGGGCGTTTAGGAATGAAGCTTCGGTTGATCAGCTTTGCAAAGCAGCAACTTGGTCCTCTTTGCATTCTTTTACTAAATTCTACCATTTTTTTATGTGTTTTCCTTCTTCTGAAGCAGTTTTTTGGTAGAAAAGTACTTCAGGCAGCGGTTTCAGTTTGAATCTTCTGCTTATGTTTTTATTAAACTTTATTTTGGGTGTGGATTATTTTCAGCAGGAATTGGCTGTCTTTATTTTATCCCTCCCTCTCTAGTGACTCTTGCGTGGAAAGATCCACATCTTGGGTAGTCATTATCCCATACGTCACTAGCTCATGGACTCTTGCTAATTACATGAAAGAAAACATAATTTATGTAAGAACTTACCTGATAAATTCATTTCTTTCATATTGGCAAGAGTCCATGAGCTAGTGACGTATGGGATATACATTCCTACAGGAGGGGCAAAGTTTCCCAAACCTCAAAATGCCTATAAATACACCCCTCACCACACCCATAATTCAGTTTTTACAAACTTTGCCTCCTATGGAGGTGGTGAAGTAAGTTGTGCTAAGGCTTCTATGTTGACATGCGCTTCTCAGCATTTTGAAGCCCGATTCCTCTCAGAGTGCAGTGAATGTCAGAGGGATGTGAAGGGAAGTATCACCTATTGAATACAATGGTCCATCCTAACGGGGATCTATTTCATAGGTTCTCTGTTATCGGTCGTAGAGATTCATCTCCTACCTCCCTTTTCAGATCGACAATATACTCTTATATACCATTACCTCTACTGATTCTCGTTTCAGTACTGGTTTGGCTATCTGCTATATGTGGATGAGTGTCTTTTGGTAAGTATGTTTCATTTATTTAAGGACACTCTCAGCTATGGTTTGGCACTTGTATATAAAGTTCTAAATATATGTTTATACTTATATTTGCCAGGTTTATCAGTATATTTCCTTTTTAGCAGACTGTCAGTTTCATATTTGGGAATGCATTAAAAAAAAAATTTACCTGAGGTCTTCAAATTGATCTTTTTTCAAAATTGCGGCTGTATTAGGCTCGCGTGAGCGCAAAATGCTATAATTTATTGCGTCATTTCTTGCCGCAAGACCTTTTTGGCATGAGAATTACGTTTGTTTACGCAAATTCGTAATTTCCGGCGTCTTAGTTGAAGCCGAGTCTTTTCACAAGGTTGCGTCGATCTATGACGCTCATGTTTGTTGCGACGTTTTTGGCGCCAAAAAATATTTTCAGTTATGGGTGTCATACTTGGCGCCAAACTGTTTGTCATTATTTAAGACTTCATTTCCATTTGCCTCTGGTCCTTTTTTCTTTGTCAGAGGCCTATTCTGTTTGCAATTTTTTCCCATTCCTGAAAACTGTCATATATGGAAATAGATAATTTTGCTTTATATGTTGTTTTTTCTCTTACATATTATAAGATGTCTCAATTGATCCTGTTTCAGAATCTACTACTGGAATCCTGCTGCCTGATATTGGTTCTACCAAAGCTAAGTGCATTTGTTGTAAACTTGTAGTAACTGTTCCTCCGGCTGTAGTTTGTAATAGTTGTCATGATAAACTTTTACATGCAGAGAATATTTCCATCAGTAGTGTTGCATTGACTGTTGCTGGTCCATCAACATCTAATGTTCAGGATATTCCTGTCAATTTGAGAGAATTTATTTCTGATTCCCATTCAGAAGGCTTTGTCTGCCATTCCGCCTTCTAATAAACGTTAAAAGGTCTTTTAAAACTTCTCATACAGTTGATGAATTTTCAAATGACCGACAACATACTGATTTATCTATCTCTGATGAGGATCTGTCTGATTCAGAGGATCCTGCCACAGATATTGACACTGACAAATCTTCGTATTTATTTAAAATGGAGTATATTCGTTCTTTATTGAAGGAAGTGTTGATTGTTTTAGATATAGAGGAGTCTAGTCCTCTTGATACTAAAACTACTAAACGTTTAAATTCAGTTTATAACCTCATGTTGTTATTGCAGAGGTTTTTTCCAGTTCCTGATGCTATTTCAGATATGATTTCAAAGGAATGGAATAGACTGGGTACTTCTTTTTACTCCTTCTTCAAGGTTTAAAAAATTGTATCCTTTGCCTACTGATAGATTGGAGTTTTGGGAAAAGATCCCCAAAGTTGATGGGGCATCTCTACTCTTGCTAAGCGTACTACTATTCCTATGGAAGCCAGTACTTCTTTTAAAGATCCTTTAGATAGGAAACTTGAATCCCTATCTAAGGAAGGCTTATTTATGTTCAGGTCATCTTCTTAGGCCTGCTATTTCTTTGGCTGATGTTGCAGCTGCTTCAACTTTTTGGTGGAATCTTTAGCACAACAAGTATCAGACCATAATATGTATAGCAATGTTAAGTTAATTCAACATGCTAATAATTTTGTTTGTGATGCCATTTTTTATATAATCAGAATTGATGTTAGATATATGTCTTTTAGCTATTTTAGCTAGAAGAGCTTTATGGCTTAAATCTTGGAATGCTGATATGACTTCTAAATCGACGTTGCTATCTCTTTCTTTCCAAGGTAATAAATTATTTGGTACTCAGTTGGATTCTATAATTTCTACTGTTACTGGGGGGAAGGGGGCTTTTTTACCTCAGGATAAAAAAATCTAAGGGTTAATTTAAAGCTTCTAACCGTTTTCGTTCCTTTCGACGGAATAAGGAACAGAAACCTAATCCTTCCCCTAAGGAATCTGTTTCCAATTGGAAGCCTTCCTCAGTCTGGAATAAATCCAAGCCATTTAAGAGATCTAAACCAGCCCCCAAGTCCGCATGAAGGTGCGGGCCCTCATTCCAGCTCAGCTGGTAGGGGGCAGACTCAAATTTTTCAAGGATGTTTGGATAAATACAGTCCAAAATCATTGGATTCAGAACATTGTTTCTCAGGGGTACAGAATAGGTTTCAGAGTAAGACCGCCTGTGAGAAGTTTCTTTCTCTCACGCATTCCAGTGAACCCCAAGAAAGCACAGGCTTTCCTGAAGTGTGTTTCAGACCTGGAGTCTTCTGGGGTAATCGTGCCGGTTCCTTTTCAGGAACAGGGTCTGGGGTTTTATTCAAATCTGTTCATTGTCCCAAAGAAAGAAATTCATTCAAACCAGTTCTGGATCTAAAAATCTTGAATCGTTACGTAAGAATACCAACATTCAAAATGGTGACTATAAGGACTAGTCTGCCTTTTGTTCAGAAAGGGCATTATATGTCCACAATAGACTTACAGGATGCATATCTTCATATTTCCGATTCATCCAGATCACTATCAGTTCCTGGAGATTCTCTTTTCTAGACAATCATTACCAATTTTGTTGCTCTTTCCTTTTGGCCTAGCAACAGCTCCAAGGATCTTTTCAAAGGTTCTCGGTGCCCTTCTCTCTGTAATCAGAGAGCGGGGGTATTGCAGTGTTTCCTTATTTGGACGATATCTTGGTACTTGCTCAGTCTTTACGTTCTGCAGAATCTCATACGAATCAACTAGTGTTGTTTCTTCAAAGACATGGTTGGAGGATCAAATTTATCAAAATGTTCTTTGATTCCCTCAGACAAGGGTAACCTTTTTAGGTTTCCAGATAGATTCAGTATCCAATGACTTTGTCTCTAACAGACAAGAGACGTTCTGAAATTGGTTGCAGCCTGTCGGAACCTTCAGTCTCAGTCATTCCCTTCAGTAGCTATGTGCATGGAGGTTTTAGGTCTCATGACTGCAGCATCGGACGCGATCCCCTTTGCTCATTTTCACATGAGACCTCTTCAGCTTTGTATGCTGAACCAATGGTGAAGGGATTATACAAGGATATCACAATTATTATCCTTAACATCCCAATGTTCGACTATCTCTGACTTGGTGGTTAGATCACCATCGTATAGTTCATGGGGGCCTCTTTTGTTCGTCCAACCTGGACCGTGATGACAACAGATGCAAGTCTTTCAGGTTGGGGATCTCTGACAGCACAAGGGGTTTGGAAATATCAAGAGGCGAGATTACCAATCAATATTTTGGAACTCTGTGCGGTTTTCAGGGCTCTTCAGATTTGGCCTCTCTTGAAGAGAGAACCGTTCATTTGTTTTCAGACAGACAATATCACAACTGTGGCATATGTCAATCATCAGGGTGGGACTCACAGTCTCCAAGCTATGAAAGAGTATCTCGGATACTTCCCTGGGCAGAATCCAGCTCCTGTCTATTTTCTTGCCGTCCATATCCCAGGTATAGACAATTGGAAGCGGATTATTTCAGTCGTCAGATTTTACATCCCAGGAGAATGGTCTCTTCACCCAGATGAGTTTTTTTAAAATTGTTCAGATGTGGGGCTTCTAGAAATAAATCTGATGGCATCTCATCTAAATAAGAAACTTCCCAGGTACCTGTCCAGGTCCAGGGATCCTCAGGCGGAAGCAGTGAATGCATTGACACTTCCTTGGAGTTATCAACCTGCCTAATATTTTTCCGACTCTAGTTCTTCTCCCAAGAGTGATTTCCAAAATCATCATGGAGCAATTGTTTGTGCTGCTCGTGGCTCCAGCATGGCCACACAGTTTTGGTATGCAGATCTTTTTTGGATGTCCAGTTGCCAACCTTGGCCACTTCCGTTAAGACCACACCTTCTATCTCAAGGTCCCATTTTTTCCATCAGGATCTCAAATCATTAAATTTGAAGGTATGGAAATTGAACTCTTAGTGCTTAGTCATAGAGGTTTCTATGACTCAGTAATTAAAACTATGTTGCAGGCTCGTAAATCTGTTTCTTGAAAGATTTATTATCGAGTTTGGAAGACCTACATTTCATGGTGTTCTTCTCATAAATTCACTTGGCATTCTTTTAGAATTCCTAGAATTTTACAGTTTCTTCAGGATGGTTTGGATAAGGGTTTGTCTGCAAGTTCTTTGAAAGGACAAATTTCTGCTCTTTCTGTCTTATTCCACAGAAAAATTGCTAACACTTTCTGATATTCATTGTTTTGTTACAGGCGTTGGTCAGTATCAAGCCTGTCATTAAATCAATCTCTCCTCCCTGGAGTCTTAATTTGGTTTATAAGAGGCTTTACAGGCTCCTCCGTTTGAGCCTATGCATTCTTTGGACATTAAATGGCTTTCTTGGAAAGTGTTGTTTTTTTTGGCCATCTCTTCTGCTAGAAGAGTTTTTGAATTATCTGCTCTTTCTTGTGAGTCTCCTTTTTCTGATTTTTCATCAGGATAAGGCGGTGTTGCGGACTTCATTTAATTCCTACCTAAAGTTGTGAATTCCAACAATATTAGTAGAGAAATTGTTGTCCCTTCCTTGTGGCCTAATCCCAATAATTCTTTGGAAAGATCCTTACATTCTTTGGATGTGGTGAGAACTTAGAAATATTATGTTGAAGCTACTAAAGATTTCAGGAAGACTTCTAGTCTATTTGTTATCTTTTCTGGTTCTAGGAAAGGTCAGAAGGCTTCTGCCTGTTTGTTTGGCTTCGTGGTTAAAGCGTTTGATTCATCACGTTTATTTGGAGTCAGGTAAATCCCCGCCTCAGAGGATTACGGGCTCATTCTACTAGGTCTGTTTCCACTTCGTGGGCTTTTAAGAATGAAGCTTCAGTTGATCAGATTTGCAAAGCAGCAACTTGGTCTTCTTTGCATACCATTTACTAAATTCTACCATTTTGATGTTTTTTCTTCTTCAGGCAGCTGTTTCAGTTTGATTCTTCTTCTTATAATTTCAGTTTTTTCTTTTTTCTTTACTAAGATTAAAAACTTATGATTTGGGTTGTGGATTAATTTTTTTCAGCGGAATTGGCTGTCTTTATTTTTATCCCTCACTCTCTAGTGACTCTTGAGTGGAGTTCCACATCTTGGGTATCTTGCTATCCCATACGTCACTAGCTCATGGACTTCTTTGCCAATTACATGAAAGAAAACATAATTTATGTAAAATTTACCTGATTAAATTCATTTCTTTCATATTGGCAAAGAGACATGAGGCCCACCCTTTTTATGGTGGTTATGATTTTTTTGTATAAAGCACAATTAATTCCAATTTCCTTTGTTGATGGTTTTTTACTCCTTTCTTATCACCCCACTACTTGGCTATTCGTTTAAACTGAATTATGGGTGTGGTGAGGGGTGTATTTATAGGCATTTTGAGGTTTGGGAAACTTTGCCCCGCCTGGTAGGATTGTATATCCCATACGTCACTAGCTCATGGGACACTTGCCAATATGAAAGAAATGAATTTATCAGGTAAATTCTTACATAAATTATGTTTTTTGTTACTGAACCAACGTCTACTATCAATAATAAAGTGTTATTTGTTTTCTAATTGCAGTATAAAACATACTGAGCTTCTTTAAATGGATGCATCTCAAAATGTGCAATGCATGTCTCAATATTAAGACAACGTTTAAATTAAATTTATGTTGGATGAATATAGATACAAATTCAGCAGCAATATAAATCAGATCAAACCTAGAACTCCTTCTTTCATTTACATAGCATAATGCTTTATTGCTACACAGGTAACCCAGTTGTCTAGAGATACCAAGATAATGAAGAAAAATTTGATAATAGGAGTAAATTCGAAATTTGCTTAAATTTCATGCTCAATCTGAATCACGAAATTAAATTTTTGGGTTACAGTGTCCCTTTAAAACACAACACTTCGCTACCCGGGCCAGCCATAATGGTGGACGCATGAAGGATTAGCTCCGGGTGTAGTTTATAGCAAAACCTGAGTGCTTGCTACAGAAAATGCACAGAGAAACGGCACTAAGTGGCATCGTAAGCATTTCCTAATCACTGCCCGACATTGACAGGCTGCAAAAGAAGCGGAGGGAAGAAGCAACGCAATGGCGCAATGAGGAGGGCGGCCTAGAACTAATTAAGCGGAAAGAAGCCACTCCACAGTCAAGATTAGAGATCTCACAGACGGAGGACATATGGCTAGAGCTCCGGTAAGCCACACCATACCTGAAATTACGCCCATGATATAGGGCGAAAGACACAGAGACACTGGGGAAAAGTATATAGGCTGAAACGCCACGTGGGAAGCTACTTCTAGAAAAGGGGCCAGCAAGCAAAAGGATACTATCAAAACACTCTGGGCTATATATATATAGATGTTTATTGAGAGATTTACTGGAGAAGAAAGAATGCCCCCAATGAAGGGAAATAAGGAGAAACACAGCAGAATGAAGGCATAATAACGTTCACAAGGCATTTAACGTAGCCCACAGGGATCCATATCTTATATAATATAACGAAGGGTGCTCCTTTTTTCTCTTTTTTTTTAGACAGCAAAACACAAAAAGCAATAAAAACCCTATTATGTGCTACTGAAAGAAGAAGTGATTACAAACACATAAGAACAAAGGGACTATATATATACTATAAAGCTTTAACAGCATTTTCTACCTCTCTTGCCCTATTTTTCTAAGCAGATAAGGGGAAAGGGAAAAGACAAAATAAAATCTCATTGGCATAACTCTGCAAAAACACAGCATGGCAGCCCAGAAGACAAAATAAACCAGCAACTCCACTCAAAACAGTAGCTGTGCAGGATTTCTTTAAACTTTCTAAAGGAGATAAAACCAAAGATAAAGAGAGACATATTACCAGAAGAGGAAATGGAGTCTGATGGGGAATCAATAATAGCTGAGGAATCCCCATGCCCCAGCCACTAAAGCTGACATACCAATCTAGTCTCTAACACAGGACATCACTTCAATTTTTGATAAGATGTGGGAGAAAATGGACACACTTCAGACTACTGTAACAAACAGTTTAGCTGAGATTAAGAACGATATCACTAGTCTGGGCACAAGGGTTGAGTCCCTGGAGGAAAAGGAGGAGACCATGGAGGAAGAGATAACAGCAGTCTTTCAACAAATTTCTGACAAAAACAAGAACTCGCAGGAAGTTAATGAAAAATTAGAAGACCTAGAAAATAGGAATAGAAGATGTAATATTCGACATAAAAGGTATTCCGGAATCCATAACAACACCAGATCTAACCTTCCTATTTACTACAACTCTTTCAAGCAGTCACAGGATCTTCGGAGGAAGGAAAGTTTCAGATGGAAAGAGCTCATAGAGCTCTGAGAGCTAAACCGAGGGACACGGAACCTCCAAGGGATGTGATCACCAAACTACTGAGATTTCCTGAAAAGAGGAGATCATGCTGGCGGCGAGGAAAAACCCTACCTTCAAGTTCAAAGGGACTGTTGTACAACTATATCAGGATTTATGTGTCAAGACACTACAAAAAAGGTCTTCCCCTTCGTCCTCTAACACAGTTATTGCGGAAGAACCAGATCATATACAGATGGGGATTCCCCTTTGCCCTCCATATACACCACGAAGGGAAAACAATTACGCTCAAAGATAAACAAGATGTTCCAGGGATCTGTCAGAAACTTAAACTAGAGTGCCCAGAGGATCCTGATAATCAACAGGATAACAACAGAAGACCCCCTCGACAACAGAGAGGAATCCAACAAACTGAGAGATGGACAAAAGTTCCCAAAAGAAAACAAAGACCTTGAAGGACTAACCAGAGACAAAAATGAGACGGTATTTATGTAGACATTTGTGCTTCTAAACCTTCTCCTACAATAAGGAGGAGAGTACATAATCTGGGGGCATAATGTTTATGATTCACTGTAAGCCTACGATGGTAAATAGGTGACACAGGTGTGAGCCCCCTGATGTGGGGTAGGATCCAGTTTATGCAATGTGAATTGTTTTGAAATTCTTTGACATCAGTTGATTAGGTTAATTACAATAGATAAAAGATGATAGGTATTAAATCAAATCTGCTATATCTAATGTTATACAGTTTATACCCAGGGCAAGATAAGCCCAGTTCGCTTAGTTTCTAGAGCACTCATGTTTTAATATGTATAGGGTGCAATCCAGCAGTTTTTGTTAACATAACTACATATCCAACTAAAGTGAAATGTTTGGGTGGAAGTTAAACACCAGACAAATATTAATGTTGTATATACGAATGTGACTATGTTTAAAATTGGGTTATTTTTTTTTATTTCACGTTCCGTTGAGCAGTATAATGAAAAATTTTCTCTCCAGAAAACTGAAAATCAGAATAACAAAACACAGAAGTGAGGAATAAGGAGGACGTACTATTCAGGTATAGGGGGGATGAGGAGGGGGGACACTACATATGGCAGCTAAGTTACATATCATATCCCACAATGTACGGGGTCTAAACACAGACACAAAAAGGAAAACAGCGATCACACAATACTTAAACTTGGGGGCCAAAATCATATTCCTCCAGGAGACAACATTTCGTCCAACAGCAAATCCCTAGACACTGGTCAAAACATTTTCAGCAACATTTTCATTGCCACCGCTGATAGCAAAAAAAAGGGGGGTATCTATCCTCATACACAACTCACTCCAATTCACTAAGGAAGAGATCATAAAGGACAAGGAGGGAAGGTATATTTATAGTAAGGGGTAATTTACAAGGAGCACAGGTCACACTGTGCAACATATACGCTCCTAACGAACCAACAACATACCTTTTTTACAAATCCTATCCCACATCCTGACTCAATGGTCGCAAACAAAATTATTTTAGCAGGTGACTTTAATATAAACTTAAGTACAACTAGGAAGGACACTTCATCCAAAATTTCTAGCAAACAGTTAAGACTAAACTCTATCTCTAAATCCATTAGAGACACACTAGAGAGCCACAATATTTTGGATACATGGACAAACACTATATGGCCAGACCTCGGACCATACATATTACTCACCTGCACACAAATTATACACTAAAACTGGACTATATTTACATTAGCCAAATTCTGCTACCCAACCTAACATTTTCAAAAATTCACGCCTCAGTATGGTCTGACCATTCTATTATACAAATACAACTAGACGGCAATAATAAATGTAAACAGACAGAGATCATGGACGTATGATCCAGTGCTCTTAAAACAGCCAAACATACAATCTACAATTCTCAGACAACTTAAAGAGTACTGGAGTATAAACACTAATTCTCTAAGCAGTCCCGAGCATTATATGGGCAGCCCATAAGCCATTCATTAGAGGCATGTTGATCAAAGAAAAAGCAAAAACACCCTGAAAAAGATTAGAAGTACGGTAGACACCCTACAGCGAGACATTGAGGACTTAGAGAGAACACATAGATCCACCAAGACCCAAGCAATTTTAGAACAATTAACACAAAAAAGGAAAGACCTGAATAAAATCTTAAATGATAACTCCCTTAGAGCACTACCATAAACTGAAAACATTTTATTTTCTACACGCAAATAAACCTGACAGATATCTAGCCCATAAGCTGAGGGAAAGGACAAAAAACCTATGTCTATCGACAATACAAAAAACAGGACGGGACAGTAACATCAAACCCACAAGAAATTACAGATTGCTTCGCACAATATTATGAGACGCTCTATAATGGGCATACAGCACAACATACCACTCAAACAGAACTTATCAAGTCCCCAACTTTTAGAAGAAAGCAGATATGCCCAAATTAGATAAAGAAGGAGTAGAGGCGATGGAGGCAGAGATTACAATGCAGGAAATTAGTCTAGCAATAAAAGACTCCAAAAATGGCAAAGCGCCCGGACCAGACGGGTTTTTCGGAGAATACTACAAAATTTTACAAAACAAATCTGATACCACATATACATAAATTTTGTAATGATATTTTGGGGGGTGCCCAGATCCCACCAGACCTACTAAGAGCTAAGATAGTAGTAATCCCGGAAACCAGGAAAAAACCCTAAACTACCCCAAAATTGATAGGCCAATTTCGTTAATTAACCAAGATGTGAAAATTTTCACAAAAATGTTGGCGATAGACTAAAGCTATATCTCCCCTCACTGATTCACACCCCCGACCAAGTCCGGTTTCATTAAGGATAGGGAAGCCCCTGACAATGTACGACGTACTATAGCCCTGGTGGAGTATTTGGGAGGAAAACGGAAACGCCTTCTCTGCTCCTTTCACTGGACGCGGAGAAGGCGTTTGACAGGGTGGACTGGTTATACCATGCTGGACATTCTAAAACATGTGGGATTCGGAGACAAATTCATTAAGGCAATAAAGAGTCTATATTCAGCACCTACAGCCACGATAAGAGCAGCAGGGTATCAATCAAGGCCCATTAATATATTAAATGGCACACGACAGGGATGTCCGTTGTCGCCCCCTTTTGTTTGCCCTTTGCGTGGAGCCTTTAGCAGCTTGCATTAGGACCAACACAGATATTAAGGGAATCCAACTAGAAAAGGGGGAACACAAATTAACTTTATTCGCGGACGATATTTTACTTACGCTCACAAAACCTTTGAGGTCCCTCCCCAATCTGTATCAATTAATAGATGAATTCTCCAGGGTCTCGGGGTTCAAAATTAACTCAGACAAATGTGAGGCTCTCCCATTGTCAATACCGACGCATACACAAAAATTAATAGAAGCCAATTTCGACTTTAAATGGGCCTAAAAACGCAATTAAATACCTGGGGGTACAAATTACAAGCTCAACGGAAACCTTATACAAAGCAAATTATCCTCCCTCTCTTTAAAACTATAAGAAACGATATAAGAAAGTGGCGGAAAGGGCAGTTTTTCATGGTACGGTAGACTAGTGGCAGTAAAGATGAATGTGCTTCCAAGATTCCTATATCTGTTTAGAGCTCTACCTATCAAAGTCCCGCAAAAGGATCTGGAAGATTTGCAGTCAGAAATAATTAGATTTATAAGAGGCAATAAAGCGGCCAGAATTGCTGCACACATACTCAAACAGCATAAACACTTAGGAGGCATAGGTGTGCCCAATTTGGTGGACTATTATCAGGCAGCCAGATTAGCACAGACTACATTAATAGTTAAGGGCTGCAGAGGTCTTACATGGCCTGGCATCGAAGCAGACATAGGAGGCTATAGTAACCCAATAGACATCATATGGAACCCCAATACGCAAACACAGAAGTCACAGCAAAAACTGAAGATCACAGAGGAAACTAAGCAGCTATGGCATCACTTGACTAAAACACTGAAACTCATTCCACAGCAATCCACTACAATACCACTTAGAGCACTGATACACATAGATTTTCAGAGACAAGTAGCCAAATGGGAGAATAAGGGACTCTACAGAGTAGCGGACGTCTTAGATAAAGGAAAAATGATGACATATACACAGATAAAAGAAAAAATACACCCAGTCACTTTACCATGGTTTTTATATCTCCAGGTATCCAGTGCAATCAACAAATATAGGCAAGGCCATATACCCGCTACACTCACTACTCTAGAACAGCTTACAAAATCATCAGATAGGGGAAAAAAAGTAATATTGCGGTTATATTTAGCGCTGCAGGAAGCCAAAAACAAAACAAAACCGAAGTTACATGAGAACTGGGAAATAGACTTAGAAGCTCGGTACGAGAAAGAGGAATGGCGGAATATTTATGCTAGTATCAGTAAGGGATTAATAGGAGCAGACCTCATAGAGAACGCACTTAAGACTTCATATCGATGGTATCTCACACCTTTGAAATCGTCACATTACACTCCTCAGGATAGCAGATCATGTTACAGGGGATGTTCAGAGATTGGATCCTATATCCATATGTGGTGGGATTGTCCAAAAATAAACCTACATGGCATAAACTTGAAACCTCCTCATAAAAATGTTAGGAGATACATTTAAGCTAACAGCATCACAGGCTTTACTACAATGTCCCACAGGAATCGTTAAATTCGGCGGTTAATACACTGATCACATATTATGTACAGCCACAAGACTCTGTATAGCCAGGTACTGGAAGGTAGGGGCGCCAGGATGGTCGGAAGTAATAGATAAAATAGAAGGCATTTATGCAATGTCTGAGTCAGCAGCATGGATACAGAGCAAGATGGGGCACTTTCAGAATATTTGGGTACATTGGATAATGAATAAACACGGAGCTCGTAGGATTACTGATCTGGGTCCGGAGGGAACACAGAATGCTTAAGGGAATAAAAGCTTAGGGCCGTAATACTCCTCATCCATCAGAATAACAGTTAGTGTGAGAGAATAAACAGTGGTAACAAATACCGAAATCAAAAAGGTAAAATGTAGATAATAAAGTAAGAGACATTATTGACTGCTCAACGGGAAGAATTAATGTTTTAATTTTGTTAAACATTTGGTTTGTTGTTAAAGTTAGAGGGGAGGGGGGGAGGGGAGGGGATAGTTATACAAAAATAAAGGATGTTGACACCGTAAAGCATAGATTGACCATTGTTAAAATCTAAAATGCTATTGTCATGATTGATATGTTGTGATACGTACCAATAAAAAATATTTCAACCTAAAACACAACACTTCTTGAAAATCATGTATTCACATAAATTAAACGAATTCTATCACTTCATGCAGATTGTTAACATTTACCCTTATTATTGAGTTAATGTTTTATTTTATTTTTTTACTCTGTATTATACCTTCTTGATTTAACACACTTAGGCCTAGATTTGGAGTTCGGCGGTAGCCATCAAAACCAGCGTTAGAGGCTCCTAACGCTGGTTTTGGCCGCCCGCTGGTATTTGGAGTCAGTGATTAAAGGGTCTAACCCTCACTTTTCAGCCGCGACTTTTCCATACCGCAGATCCCCCTACGCCATTTGCGTAGCCTATCTTTTCAATGGGATCTTTCTAACGCCGGTATTTAGAGTCGTTTCTGAAAGTGAGCGTTAGAGCTCTAACGACAAAATTCCAGCCGCCTGAAAATAGCAGGAGTTAAGAGCTTTCTGGCTAACGCCGGTTCATAAAGCTCTTAACTACTGTACCCTAAAGTACACTAACACCCATAAACTACCTATGTACCCCTAAACCGAGCTCCCCCCCACATCGCCGCCACTCGATTAAAAATTTTTATACCCCTAATCTGCCGACCCGCCCACCTACGTTATACTTATGTACCCCTAATCTGCTAGCCCCTAACCCCGCCGACCCCTGTATTACATTTATTAACCCCTAACCGGCCCCCCACAACGTCGCCGCCAGCTACTTAAAATAATTTAACCCCTAATCTTCCGACCGCAAAGCGCCGCCACCTACGTTATCCCTATGTACCCCTAATCTGCTGCCCCTAACCCCGCCGACCCCTGTATTACATTATTAACCCCTAACTTGCCCCCCACAACGTCGCCGCCAGCTACTTAAAATAATTAACCCCTAATCTTCCGACCGCAAATCGCCGCCACCTACGTTATCCCTATGTACCCCTAATCTGCTGCCCCTAACACCCGCCGACCCCTATATTATATTTATTAACCCCTAATCTGCCCCCCTCAACGTCGCCGACACCTGCCTACACTTATTAACCCCTAATCTGCCCGAGCGGACCTGAGCGCTACTATAATAAAGTTATTAACCCCTAACCCGCCTCACTAACCCTATCATAAATAGTATTAACCCCTAATCTGCCCTCCCTAACATCGCCGACACCTACCTTCAATTATTAACCCCTAATCTGACGACCGAAGCTCACCGCTATTCTAATAAATGGATTAACCCCTAAAGCTAAGTCTAACCCTAACACTAACACCCCCCTAACTTAAATATAATTTACATCTAACGAAATTAATTAACTCTTATTAAATAAATGATTCCTATTTAAAGCTAAATACTTACCTGTAAAATAAATCCTAATATAGCTACAATATAAATTATAATTATATTATAGCTATTTTAGGATTAATTATTTATTTTACAGGCAACTTTTTAATTATTTTAACCAGGTACAATAGCTATTAAATAGTTAAGAACTATTTAATAGTTACCCTAGTTAAATTAATAACAAATTTACCTGTAAAATAAATCCTAACCTAAGATATAATTAAACCTAAACACTACCCTATCAATAAATTAATTAAATAAACTACCTACAATTACCTACAATTAACCTAACACTACACTATCAATAAATTAATTAAACACAATTCCTACAAATAAATACAATTAAATAAACTAGCTAAAGTACAAAAAATAAAAAAGAACTAAGTTACAAAAAATAATAAAATATTTACAAACATAAGAAAAATATTACAACAATTTTAAACTAATTACACCTACTCTAAGCCCCTAATAAAATAACAAAGCCCCCCAAAATAAAAAAATTCCCTACCCTATTCTAAATTAAAAAGTTACAAGCTCTTTTACCTTACCAGCCCTGAACAGGGCCCTTTGCGGGGCATGCCCCAAGGATTTCAGCTCTTTTGCCTGTAAAAAAAAACATACCATACCCCCCCCAACATTACAACCCACCACCCACATACCCCTAATCTAACCCAAACCCCCCTTAAATAACCTAACACTAAGCCCCTGAAGATCTTCCTACCTTGTCTTCACCATACCAGATTCACCGATCCGTCCTGGCTCCAACATCTTCATCCAACCAAGCGGGGGTTGGCGATCCATCATCCGGTGCTGAAGAGGTCCAGAAGAGGCTCCAAAGTCTTCCTCCTATCCGGCAAGAAGAGGACATCCGGACCGGCAAACATCTTCTCCAAGCGGCATCTTCAATCTTCTTCCATCCGGTGCGGAGCGGGTCCATCTTGAAGCAGGCGACGCGGATCCATCCTCTTCTTCCGTTGTCTCCCGACGAATGACGGTTCCTTTAAGGGACGTCATCCAAGATGGCGTCCCTCGAATTCCGATTGGCTGATAGGATTCTATCAGCCAATCGGAATTAAGGTAGGAATTTTCTGATTGGCTGATGGAATCAGCCAATCAGAATCAAGTTCAATCCGATTGGCTGATCCAATCAGCAAATCAGATTGAGCTCGCATTCTATTGGCTGTTCCGATCAGCCAATAGAATGCGAGCTCAATCTGATTGGCTGATTGGATCAGCCAATCGGATTGAACTTGATTCTGATTGGCTGATTCCATCAGCCAATCAGAAAATTCCTACCTTAATTCCGATTGGCTGATAGAATCCTATCAGCCAATCGGAATTCGAGGGACGCCATCTTGGATGACGTCCCTTAAAGGAACCGTCATTCGTCGGGAGACAACGGAAGAAGAGGATGGATCCGCGTCGCCTGCTTCAAGATGGACCCGCTCCGCACCGGATGGAAGAAGATTGAAGATGCCGCTTGGAGAAGATGTTTGCCGGTCCGGATGTCCTCTTCGTGCCGGATAGGAGGAAGACTTTGGAGCCTCTTCTGGACCTCTTCAGCACCGGATGATGGATCGCCAACCCCCGCTTGGGTTGGATGAAGATGTTGGAGCCAGGACGGATCGGTGAACCTGGTATGGTTGAAGACAAGGTAGGAAGATCTTCAGGGGCTTAGTGTTAGGTTTATTTAAGGGGGGTTTGGGTTAGATTAGGGGTATGTGGGTGGTGGGTTGTAATGTTGGGGGGGGGGTATGGTATGTTTTTTTTTACAGGCAAAAGAGCTGAAATCCTTGGGGCATGCCCCGCAAAGGGCCCTGTTCAGGGCTGGTAAGGTAAAAGAGCTTGTAACTTTTTTAATTTTAGAATAGGGTAGGGAATTTTTTATTTTGGGGGGCTTTGTTATTTTATTAGGGGGCTTAGAGTAGGTGTAATTAGTTTAAAATTGTTGTAATATTTTTCTTATGTTTGTAAATATTTTATTATTTTTTGTAACTTAGTTCTTTTTTATTTTTTGTACTTTAGCTAGTTTATTTAATTGTATTTATTTGTAGGAATTGTGTTTAATTAATTTATTGATAGTGTAGTGTTAGGTTAATTGTAGGTAATTGTAGGTAGTTTATTTAATTAATTTATTGATAGGGTAGTGTTAGGTTTAATTATATCTTAGGTTAGGATTTATTTTACAGGTACATTTGTTATTATTTTAACTAGGTAACTATTAAATAGTTCTTAACTATTTAATAGCTATTGTACCTGGTTAAAATAATTAAAAAGTTGCCTGTAAAATAAATATTAATCCTAAAATAGCTCTAATATAATTATAATTTATATTGTAGCTATATTAGGATTTATTTTACAGGTAAGTATTTAGCTATAAATAGGAATCATTTATTTAATAAGAGTTAATTAATTTCGTTAGATGTAAATTATATTTAACTTAGGGGGGTGTTAGTGTTAGGGTTAGACTTAGCTTTAGGGGTTAATACATTTATTATAGTAGCGGTGAGGTCCGCTCGGCAGATTAGGGGTTAATAATTGAAGGTAGGTGTCGGCGATGTTAGGGAGGGCAGATTAGGGGTTAATACTATTTATGATAGGGTTAGTGAGGCGGATTAGGGGTTAATAACTTTATTATAGTAGCGCTCAGGTCCGTTCGGCAGATTAGGAGTTAATAAGTGTAGGCAGGTGTCGGCGACGTTGAGGGGGGCAGATTAGGGGTTAATAAATATAATATAGGGGTCGGCGATGTTAGGGCAGCAGATTAGGGGTACATAGGGATAACGTAGGTTGCGGCGGTTTACGGAGCGGCAGATTGGGGTTAAAAAAATATGCAGGTGTCAGCGATAGCGGGGGGCGGCAGATTAGGGGTTAATAAGTGTAAGGTTAGGGGTGTTTAGGACTCGGGGTACATGTTAGAGTGTTAGGTGCAGACGTAGGAAGTGTTTCCCCATAGGAAACAATGGGGCTGCGTTAGGAGCTGAACGCTGCTTTTTTGCAGGTGTTAGTTTTTTTTTTTCAGCTCAAACAGCCCCATTGTTTCCTATGGGAGAATCGTGCACGAGCACGTTTTTGAGGCTGGCCGTGTCCGTAAGCAACTCTGGTATCGAGAGTTGCATTTGCGGTAAAAATGCTCTACGCTCCTTTTTTGGAGCCTAACGCAGCATTTGATTAAACTCTCGATACCAGAGTTAAATTTATGGTGCGGCCAGAAAAAAGCCTGCGGAGCGTTAACAGCCCTTTTACCGCCAAACTCCAAATCTAGGCCATAGTTAGATTAAATTGCAAGTAACAAGTGCGTTATAAAAGACAATGCAATATCACTTACTCTGAATTTCAAATAAGCAGTAGATTTTTCAGACTTAGTATTATATATTTTTGTTTTCCATGTGAAAGCTATCAGCCAATCTCAGATTAGTATATGTATATACATGCTCAGTAGTAGCTGGCGTCTCAGAAAGTTTGCACAAAAAACTATGTAAAATTTGATAATGGAAGTAAATTGAAAATTCTCTCAAAAATGCATGTTCTATCTGAACTATGAAAACTAATTTTAATTTTAGTGTCTCTTTAAATTACGTTAGCATCTCCTGACATCCCAGCAATTGCAGATTGTTGTATTTGTTTATACACAATATAGTTTAAAATACAACACTCCCCTCTTTTATGGAGTTAAAGGGACATGAAACCCACATTTTTTCTTTCATGATTTAGGAAGTGCATGCAATTTTAAACAACTTTCTAATTTACTTCTATTATCTAACTTGCTTCATTCTCTTGATATCCTTTGCTGAAAAGCATATCTAGATATGCTCAGTAGCTGCTGATTGGTGGCTGCACATAGATGCTTTGTGTGATTGGCTCACCCATGTGCATTGCTATTTCTTCAACAAAGGATATCTAGATAATGGAACAAATTAGATAATAGAAGTAAATGGGAGTGTTATTTAAAATTGTATTCTCTACCTGAATCATGAAAGAAAAATATTGGGTTTAGTGACACTTTAAGAGCTAAGCTCTGCCTCCATAAAGATATAAAAAGAAACCATAAATAAACAAATAACAACCCATCACAAACTGTGTATTTTTCTATTTACAGACAGATTCCAAACCACCCATTCCTTTTTTTGTAATCATCACAATAATCACACCCATTGTGATAAACATTAGCTCTTTTCTGTTTTAAAACATGTTTCTGTTTTAACAAAAATTATTTAAAAAAAAAACTAAATGTATGCTTACCTGATAAATTACTTTCTTTTACAATATGACGAGTCCACGGATTTCAACAGGAAGTGGCAAAGAGCACCACAGCAGAGCTGTATATATAGCCCCTCCCCTTCCCCTCCACCCTCAGTCATTTGGCCGAAGGTATAGAAAGAGAAAAAGGAAAGGCTAAAAGGTGCAGAGGTGACTGAAGTTTACAAAAAATATAAAGAAAAACTGTCTTAAAAAGAACAGGGTGGGCCGTGGACTCGTCATATCATAAAAGAAAGTAATTTATCAGGTAAGCATAAATTTAGTTTTGTTTTACAAAGATATGACGAGTCCACGGATTTCATCCTTACTTGTGGGAAACCAATACCAAAGCAATAGGACACGGATGAAAGGGAGGGACAAGACAGGAACCTAAATGGAAGGCACCACTGCTTGAAGAACCTTTCTCCCAAAGATAGCCTCAGAAGAAGCAAAAGTATCAAATTTGGATAATTTGGAAAAAGTGTGAAGGGACGACCAAGTCGCAGCCTTACAAATCTGTTCCACAGATGCATCTTTTTTAAAAGCCCATGTGGAAGCCACAGCCCTAGTAGAATGAGCCGTAATTCTTTCAGGAGGCTGCTGTCCAGCAGTCTCATATGCCAAGCGAATGATACTTCTCAGCCAAAAAGAAAGAGAGGTAGCCGTAGCTTTCTGACCCCTACGCTTTCCAGAATAAACAATGAATAATGAAGATGATTGACGAAAATCCTTAGTTGCCTGTAAGTAAAACTTTAAGGCACGGACCACGTCCAAGTTAAGTAACAGACGCTCCTTCTTAGAAGAAGGATTAGGACACAAGGAAGATATAATTTCCTGATTAATATATTTATTCGAAACAACCTTAGGAAGGAACCCAGGTTTGGTACGTAAAACTACCTTATCAGAATGAAATATGAGATAAGGCGAATCACACTGTAATGCTGAAAGTTCAGAAACTCTTCGAGCAGAAGAAATAGCAACCAAAAACTGAACTTTCCAAGATAATAGTTTAATATCTATGGAATGCATTGGTTCAAACGGAACCCCTTGCAGAACTCGAAGAACTAAATTCAAACTCCATGGAGGAGTAATAGGTCTAAATACAGGCTTAATTCTAGATAGAGCCTGACAAAAAGACTGAACATCTGATACATTTGCCAAATGTTTGTGAAACAGAATTGACAAAGCTGAAATTTGTCCCTTTAAGGAACTTGCTGATAACCCTTTCTCCAATCCTTCTTGGAGAAAAGACAAAATCCTAGGAATCCTAACTTTACTCCATGAGTAAACCTTGGATTCACACCAATAAAGATATTTACTCCATATCTTTCTAGTGACAGGCTTACTAGCCTGTATCAAAGTATTGATAACTGAATCAGAGAATCCTCGCTTCGATAAAATCAAGTGTTCAATCTCCACGCAGTCAGTTGCAGAGAAATTAGATTTGGATGTTGGAAAGGACCTTGAATGAGAAGGTCCTGTCTCAACGGAAGTTTCCACAGTGGCAGAGAGGACATGTCCACTAGATCCGCATACCAAGTCCACGCATGCGCTATCAGGATTACTGAAGCGCACTCCTTTTTTATTCGAGCAATCGCGCGTGGGAGGAGAGGAAATGGCAGAAACACATAAACTAGGCTGAACAACCAAGGTACTGCCAAGGCATCTATCAGTTCAGCCTGAGGATCCCTTGACCGGGATCCGTATCTTGGAAGCTTGGCATTCTGACGAGATGCCATCAAATCCAATTCCGGTCTGCCCCATCTGAGAATCAATGAGACAAATACCTCCGGGTGAAGTTCCCACTCCCCCGGATGAAAAGTCTGTCAACTTAGAAAATCTGCTTCCCAGTTCTCTACCCCTGGGATGTAGATCGCTGACAGATGACAAGAGCGGGCCTCTGCCCAACTGATTATCTTGGATACTTCTATCATCGCTAAGGAACTCCTTGTTCCCCCCTGATGATTGACATATGCCACAGTCGTTATGTTGTCCGACTGGAATCTGATGAATTTGGCCGAAGCCAACTGAGGCCACACCTGAAGCGCGTTGAATATTGCTCTCAGTTCCAGAATATTGATGGGAAGTAGAGACTCCACCTGAGTCCAAACACCCTGATTCTTCAGGGAGTTCCAAACTGCACCCCAGCCCTGAAGGCTGGCATCTGTTGTCACTATCACCCACGAGGGTCTGCGGAAACAAGTCCCCTGGGACAGATGATCTGGCAACAACCACCAAAGAAGAGAGTTTCTGGTCTCTTGATCCAGAATTATCTTTGGAGATAAATCCGCATAATCCCCATTCCACTGACCGAGCATGCACAGTTGCAGTGGTCTGAGATGAAAGCGAGCAAACGGAACGATGTCCATTGCCGCTACCATTAATTCGATTACCTCAAAATCTTTGATTTTCTGACCTCCGTCAGAAATACTTTCATGGCTACCAAGTCTATCAGAGTTCCAAAGAAAGGAACCCTTGAGATAGGGCGCCACCGCTATCCCTTGCGGTCTGAGAACCGCCAAAAGAGACCCTAGAACCTTTGTGAAGATTCTGGGTGCTATGGCCAACCCGAAAGGAAGAGCCACGAACTGATAATGTTTGTCCAAAAAGGCAAACCTTAGAAACCGATGATGATCTTTGTGGATTGGAATATGAAGGTAAGCATCCTTCAAATCCATGGTAGTCATATATTGACCCTCCTGGATCATTGGCAAAATCGTTCGAATTGTCTCCATCTTGAATGATGGAAGTCTTAGAAATTTGTTCAGACCCATTTTGGACCTCAAGTGTCTAAACGTTCCCTCTTTTTTGGGGACCACAAATAGGTTTGAGTAAAACCCCTGTCCCTGTTTCAATTTTGGAACAGGACAGATTACTCCCATAGTAAAAAGGTATTTTACACAGCGTAAGAACGCCTCTCTCTTTATCTGGTTTTCAGATAATTTTGAAAGATGAAATCTCCCTCTTGGGAGAAAACCCTTGAATTCCAATTGATAACCGTGGGTCACTATTTCTAGTGCCCAGGAATCCTGAACATCTCTTGCCCAAGCCTGAGTAAAGAAAGAGAGTCTGCCCCCTACTAGATCCGGTCCCGGATCGGGGGGCCACCCCTTCATGCTGCTTTGTGGAAGAAGAAGAAGCGGGGGGTCCTCCTTTAAAGTTCCAAAAGGAACGAGAATTATTCTGTTTACCCCTCATTTTAACCGACCTATCCTGTGGTAGGGCATGGCCCTTACCTCCTGTAATATCAGAAATTATCTCCTTCAATTCTGGCCCAAAAAGGGTCTTACCTTTAAAGGGAATAGCTAAAAGCTTATGTTTTGATGACACATCAGCAGACCAAGATTTGAGCCACAATGCTCTATGTGCTAAAATAGCAAATCCTGCATTTTTTGCTGCTAATTTAGCAATTTGAAAAGCGGCATCAGTAATAAAAGAATTAGCTATCTTAAGAGCCTTAATTCTATCTAGAATGTCATCTAATGGAGTCTCAACCTTAAGAGACTCTTCTAGAGCCTCAAACCAAAAAGCTGCTGCAGTAGTTACTGGAACAATGCAAGCCGTAGGTTGTTAAATAAATCACTGATTAAAAAATAATTTCTTTAGTAGACCCTCTAATTTCTTATCCATAGGATCCTTGAAAGCACAACTATCCTCAATGGGTATAGTAGTATGCTTAGCTAGGGAAGATATAGCTTCCTCTACCTTAGGGACCATTTGCCATGAGTCCCGAATGGTATCTGATATAGGAAACATTTTCTTAAAATTAGGAGAGGGAGAAAACGGTATACCTGGTCTATCCCATTCCTTACTAATAATTTCCGAAATTCTCTGAGGAACGGGAAAAACATCAGTGTAAGTAGGAACTACCAAATATTTATCATTTTTACACAATTTCTCTGGAGGAATCACAATAGGATCACAATCATCCAGAGTCGCTAAAACCTCCCTAAGCAACAGGCGGAGGTGTTCAAGCTTAAATTTAAATGACATAGCATACTAATCTGTCAGAGGATTCAGTATTTACATTAATACTTGACCTACTGCGTTTACCCTGCAACACTGGTAATTTAGACAATACCTCTGTAAGGGTAGTTGACATAACTGCAGCTATCTCCTGCAGAGTAAAGGAATTAGACGCACTATAAGTACTAGGCGTCGCTTGTGTGGGCATAAAAAGTTGTGACACTTGGGGAGAATTTATTTAAAATATGCTTTTTACATTGTAAAGACCTTTCAGTACAAAAGTTACACAATGTTAGAGGGGGTTGCACAGTAGCTTCTAAACACATAGAACAATGAGAAACCTCAATGTCAGACATGTTGAACAGACTAGTAATACCACAAAAGTCGTTTAAACACTTATTTATAGCATAAAATAAACATTAGAAAAAACGTGTACTGTGTCTTTAAGAAAAGAAAAAGTGAAAAATTTTTACAAAATGCACAAAAAACGTTAAATTATTCCCAAATTTAACTTAATATCGTTGGTTAATCCAAAAATTACTGCACCCAGAAGCAAGGGCAGAAATAAGGCTTTAGACGTACTTATATCAACCTGTAGTGAAAAGATAGATAAAAAATACACTCTGCACCTCGCCACAACTCTGCTGTGGTGCCAACCTGCCTCCAGGGTACTTCAAATCAAGTTTCCAACCCTTCAGACCAGCTACACAGTCCAGGAGCCACCGAGTTACTGTTTGCTGCTGCTAAGCCTGAAGAAATTGCGCCAAAATTGGCTCAGCCCCTTAAGGTCAAAAGTCGGAGTAGGCCCAAACAACACCACATGGAAATGCAGTTTTGCACTAAAGTAAAAATACACACACAATATAGCCCTCAAGCATAAAACCAATAAGTTTTAAGTGCCAAAAATAAAAAACATAAAACATTGTTTTTTTATATTGTCTCCCATGTCACATAATGCCCAAATATCAACTAATGATAAATATAAAATAGGGACTCCAGTAACACCCCTCTTATTAAAATAGGTTTTACTGCTTACCCCATTCCCATACAGGGAAATTATGCCAGCCAGTTCTGATACACCAAGTCTCCTCAGAAAAAAAGGCTGCACATACTTTAATGCTGCTTGTAGCATGAAACCGGTCTCCACACTGAAGATGTCTCATGGCTACCTTCAGAAGTCTTGTGGGAACCAGCGTGGATCTTAGTTACAAATGCTAAGATCATCAAACCTTAGGGCAGAAATCTCCTTCCATATCCCCCTGAGGAAAATAGTATGCACCGGTACCATTTAAAATAAAAAACTTCTTGATTGAAGAAACTAAACTAACACCTCACTTTACCATGTCTTCCTAGTATAACACAGGCAAAGAGAATGACTGGGGGTGGAGGGGAAGGGGAGGGGCTATATATACAGCTCTTTGCCACTTCCTGTTAGCAGGAGGTTAATATCCCACAAGTAAGGATGAAATCCGTGGACTCGTCATATCTTTGTAAAAGAAATTATAGAAACATTTGCATTGAAGAAAAATATATATATATATATAACACAAGCAATAAAATAAAATAAATAAAATTAAAAAAAAAACACACACAAAACTGCAAAATGAAAAATGCAGAAACAAATGCAAAAACAAAAATATTTTTCTTATACAGTGGCCACATTAATAATATAAATAAATAATAATAAAAAAGTAATAGAATTGTTTGCAAATAATTTCATTTTGAGCTCAGATTGCTACCACGTGGTTTTGATTTCATATTACAAAAATGTCTCATCATTTTACCCTGTATTTGCACATGAAGTAACCAAATGCTATGTCAGTCAATATGAATAAAAACAATCCTTTTCTTGACAAATCCTGCAAAACAAATGTGAAGGTGAAAACATAAAACATATAGCTACATTCAAAGAAAACAACATTTTTTTTTATAAGTTTATTTTTTCTTTTTTTTTCTTACTTTACGTAATTCTAAACAATCTTTAAAAGAGGAGGAAACTAACGCCTAGATTGAGAGTTCTGCGTCAGCCGTCAAAACCAGCGTTAAGGGGTCCTAACGCTGCTTTTTACCGCCCGCTGGTATTTAGAGTCAGTCAGGAAAGGGTCTAACGCTCACTTTCCAGCCGCGACTTTTCCATACCGCAGATCCCCTTACGCCAATTGCGTATCCTATATTTTCAATGGGATCTTCCTAACACCGGTATTTAGAGTCTTGGCTGAAGTGAGCGGTAGACCCTCTACCGACAAGACTCTTACCGCAGAAAAAAGTCAGGAGTTAAGAGCTTTCTGGGCTAACGCCGGTTTATAAAGCTCTTAACTACTGTGCTCTAAAGTACACTAACACCTATAAACTACCTATGTACCCCTAAAACGAGGCCCCCCCACATCGCCGCCACTCTAATAAAAAATTTTAACCCCTAATCTGCCGACCGGACACCGCCGCCACCTACATTATCCCTATGTACCCCTAATCTGCTGCCCCTAACATCGCCAACACCTACATATTTATTAACCCCTAATCTGCCCCCCCCCCCAACGTCACCGCTACCTTACCTACACTTATTAACCCCTAATCTGCCGACCGGACCTCGCCGCCACTATAATAAATGTATTAACCCCTAAACCGCCTCACTCCCGCCTCGCAAACCCTATAATAAATTTTATTAACCCCTAATCTGCCCTCCCTAACATCTGCGACACCTAACTTCAAGTATTAACCCCTAATCTGCCGACCGGAGCTCGCCGCTACTCTAATAAATGTATTAACCCCTAAAGCTAAGTCTAACCCTAACCCTAACACCCCCCTAAGTTAAATATAATTTTATTCTAACAAAATAAATTAAATCTTATTAAAAAAATTAATCCTATTTAAAGCTAAATACTTACCTGTATTTTACAGGCAACTTTGTATTTATTTTAACCAGGTACAATAGCTATTAAATAGTAATTTACTATTTAATAGCTACCTAGTTAAAATAATTACAAAATTACTTGTAAAATAAATCCTAACCAAAGTTACAATTAAAACTAACACTACACTATCAATAAATTAATTAACTAAACTACCTACAATTACCTACAATTAAATCAACTAAACTAAATTACAAAAAAAAACCCACTAAATTACAAAAAATAAAAAAAGATTACAAGAATTTTAAACTAATTACACCTACTCTAAGCCCCCTAAAAAAATAAAAAGTTAACAGCTCTATTACCTTACCAGCCCTTTAAAGGGCTTTTTGCGGGGCATGCCCCAAAGAAATCAGCTCTTTTGCCTGTAAAAAAAACATACAATACCCCCCCAACATTACAACCCACCACCCACATACCCCTAATCTAACCCACCCAAACCCCCCTTAAAAAACCTAACACTAAGCCCCTGAAGATCTTCCTACCTTGTCTTCACCCAGCCGGGTACCATCCGATCCGTCCAGAAGAGGGTCAGAAGTCTTCATCCTATTCTATCTTCTTCCATCCGGAGCGGAGCGGGTCCATCTTGAAGCAGCCGGCGCGGATCCATCCTCTTCTAACGACGTCCTAACACCAAATGAAGGTTCCTTTAAATGACGTCATCCAAGATGGCGTCCCTCGAATTCCGATTGGCTGATAGGATTCTATCAGCCAATCGGAAATAAGGTAGGAAAAATCTGATTGGCTGATTGAGTCAGCCAATCAGATTCAAGTTCAATCCGATTGGCTGATCCAATCAGATTGAGCTTGCATTCTATTGGCTGATCGGAACAGCCAATAGAATGCGAGCTCAATCTGATTGGCTGATTGGATCAGCCAATCCGATTGAACTTGAATCTGATTGGCTGATTCAATCAGCCAATCAGATTTTTCCTACCTTAATTCCGATTGGCTGATAGAATCCTATCAGCCAATCGGAATTTGAGGGATGCCATCTTGGATTACGTCATTTAAAGGAACCTTCATTCGGTGTTAGGACGTCATTAGAAGAGGATGGATCCGCGCCGGCTGCTTCAAGATGGACCCGCTCCGGATGGAAGAAGATAGAAGATGACGCCTGGATGAAGACTTCGGACCCTCTAGAGGACCTCTTCTGGCCGGATAGGATGAAGACTTCGGACCCTCTGGAGGACCTCTTCTGGCCGGATAGGATGAAGACTTCGGACCCTCTTCTGGACGGATTGGATGGTACCCGGCTGGGTGAAGACAAGGTAGGAAGATCTTCAGGGGCTTAGTGTTAGGTTTTTTAAGGGGAGTTTGGGTGGGTTAGATTAGGGGTATGTGGGTGGTGGGTTGTAATGTTGGGGGGGTGTTGTATGTTTTCTTTACAGGCAAAAGAGCTGATTTCTTTGGGGCATGCCCCGCAAAAAGCCCTTTTAAGGGCTGGTAAGGTAATAGAGCTGTTAACTTTTTATTTTAGATTAGGGTAGGGCATTTTTTTATTTTGGGGGGCTTTGTTATTTTTTTAGGGGGCTTAGATTAGGTGTAATTAGTTTAAAATTCTTGTAATCTTTTTTTTTATTTTTTGTAATTTAGTTTAGTTGATTTAATTGTAGGTAATTGAAGGTAATTTAGTTTATTAATTTATTGATAGTGTAGTGTTAGTTTTAATTGTAACTTAGTTTAGGATTTATTTTACAGGAAATTTTGTAATTATTTTAACTAGGTAGCTATTAAATAGTAAATAACTATTTAATAGCTATTGTACCTGGTTAAAATAAATACAAAGTTGCCTTAAAATAAATATAAATCCTAAAATAGCTACAATGTAATTATTAGTTATATTGTAGTTATATTAGGTTTTATTTTACAGGTAAGTATTTAGCTTTAAATAGGATTATTTTTTTTAATAAGATTTAATTTATTTTGTTAGAATAAAATTATATTTAACTTAGGGGGGTGTTAGGGTTAGACTTAGCTTTAGGGGTTAATACATTTATTAGAGAAGCGGCGAGGTCCGGTCGGCAGATTAGGGGTTAATACTTGAAGTTAGGTGTCACAGATGTTAGGGAGGGCAGATTATGGGTTAATACAATTTATTATAGGGTTTGCGAGGCGGGAGTGAGGCGGTTTAGGGGTTAATACATTTATTATAGTGGCGGCGAGGACTGGTCGGCAGATTAGGGGTTAATAAGTGTAGGTAAGGTAGCGGCGACGTTGGGGGGGCAGATTAGGGGTTAATAAATATAATATAGAGGTCGGCGATGTTGTGGGCAGCAGATTAGGGGTACATAGGGATAATGTAGGTGGCGGCGGTGTCCGGAGCGGCAGATTAGGGGTTAATAATAATATGCAGGGGTCAGCGATAGTGGGGGTGGCAGATTAGGGGTTAATAAGTGTAAGGTTAGGGGTGTTTAGACTCGGGGTACATGTTAGAGTGTTAGGTGCAGACTTAGAAATTGTTTCCCCATAGGAAACAATGGGGCTGCGTTAGGAGCTGAACGCTGCTTTTTTGCAGGTGTTAGGTTTTTTTTTTCAGCCCAAACTGCCCCATTGTTTCCTATGGGGGAATCGTGCACGAGCACGTTTTTCAAGCTAGCCGCTACCGTAAGCAACGCTGGTATTGAGAGTTGAAGTGGCGGTAAATATGCCTTTACGCTCCCTTTTTGTAGCCTAATACAGCTCTTCAGAGAACTCTAAATACCAGCATTATTTAAAAGGTGTGGGGGGGAAAAACACGCGTAGCTAACGCACCCCTTTGGCCGCAAAACTCTAAATCTAGCCGATAGTTTTCCATGTTTGAAAATGATAGAGTTTAACATTTGTTGGTTTGCACTTCCAATTTCTATAATTAACACCAGCATATTCCTGGCCTGTTCTTTCCTGGAAACTTTTATTGTACCAACAGTATCTTCTTTTGTGTCCCATCTTCCCACAAACAAAGCAAAAAGTGGTTTGTGGCATGTATATGTTGTTGTTGTTATTGTTATTATTATTGCAATTATTTCTATGTGTTAGCTCTGGTTGTGCAATTTTAAATTTTGACTCATTTTGCCAGTCTGCAAGAATGCAAAGGAATTCCTTGAAATTACGTGCTCTAGCCAGTAAATTTCTATTAACAAAATCAAGTCCTTCATATTTTCCTGCTAGAATTCTTAACATTCTGGGATCTCCAATCTCTAAATTTGGTGTGCCTTTTAGTTTACAGTATAATTGATGAAATTTACTACAGAAAGCAAATGGTTCTTCCATTGGGTGTGGAACTACTGTGTCTAAAAATGATGTATCTGTTAAATCCACAGCAGTTAGTTCTAACAACATGTTAGCACGTGCCTCTTTGTCAGCCATAACCCATTCTGCTGTAAAAGCTGCAGTGCTTTACTGTAGTATGCTGGCAGACAGAACTTAAATAGATAACAAGCAGTCTGATCATCTAAGCTATACTGTGCTACATGTTGCTCAAATTTAACTATACTATGCAGGATATGCAATTTTGGGTCAAATGGTGGAATTAAAGCTTTGATTTTCCTAGCATATTTTTTATATGGGTCTTCTGGTGCACTAGTCAGCACAGAGGAAGTCTGTACACTCTCTCCAATATTCTGAGACCCTGTTGTTTGTGGACTTTCTAATCTATCCTGGCACATGGTAGAAATAGGTTTTAGCTCTGTTGTGGTATTTACACTAAACAATGTCAGTGGCTTAGATTTACCTTCTTCTAATGTATTTGTTGTTGCTATTGTAACATTTCTTTCTTTTTGTGAATGTTCAACTACATTCTCTTTCTGGCTTGATTCCCTTTTGTGACAAACACCATGCTTAGCATAATTACTGTTTACACATCTATCTTTTTCTGATAAAACAGGGGACAATTCTAACCTTTGCAATGCACCTTTGTACTGTACAATAAGTTTTGCCAAATTGCCATTATACTTTACTTTCTTATTCAACACAGACTTCTTTATTTTACAAACCGCATCCTCAAATTGTTGCAACAAATCAGTAATTAATTTTAATGCATTTAAATTATTTATACACACATTTTTAATAGTACTATTATTTGCACATCTGTTAATAACTTCCATCTCACCTGCTCACAAGGGTCAGTCCAGAATTCTTGTTCTGATATAGCCTTCCAGTGCACTCACATCTGAGTCCGGCCACAACTGTAGCTTGTACTGGGTTCCCCAATAGTTTATCTTCTCAATAAAAAAAAACTGGAAAGCTAACCTCCTGGCTGGCTCGCCAATGTGAAAAAGACCCTTTTCTAATATTGGGTCAGTGACTAAAATCAGTGTCAGGCTTTTCCTTATAATCCATTTACTTTATTTAAAGAATGATACTTACACCAGTCTTATAAAAGGATGAATTTATTAAATTAGAGATCTATACATGAGTGGTGAGAGAAGCGTCTAACATACAAGGCTTTATTCTTCTAATCTATCTACACTATAATGTATGCATGCAAAGGAAGATGAAGTCTCTCTGTTACCTGGGTGTATTTGTCCTTCCTTTTTCCTCTCATTCAAGCTGCTTCTCAAAACATATTTATAGCCAAACAGCCGCACCATGAAGTCAGTCCCAGCCAATCAAATCCATTCATCTTCTGTTTTATAACAATTCATCTGTTGAGTTAACTGCCTGTAGATGTCGCCGTGGTCCAAGAAATGAGTTTTCCTAATGCAATCTGATCTAATTTCTTATCCATAGGATCCTTGAAAGCACAACTATGCTCAATGGGTATAGTAGTACGCTTAGCTAGGGAAGATATAGCTCCCTCTACCTTAGGGACTATTTGCCATGAGTCCCGAATGGTATCTGATATAGGAAACATTTTCTTAAAATTAGGAGAGGGAGAAAACGGTATACCTGGTCTATCCCATTCCTTACTAATAATTTACGAAATTCTCTTAGGAACGGGAAAAACATCAGTGTAAGTAGGAACTTCCAAATATTTATCCATTTTACACAATTTCTCTGGAGCAATCACAATAGGATCACAATCATCCAGAGTCGCTAAAACCTCCCTAAGCAACAGGCGGAGGTGTTCAAGCTTAAATTTAAATGACATAGCATAAGAATCTGTCTGAGGCAAAACATTCCCTGAATCAGAAATTTCACCCTCAGACAGTAATTCCCTGATCCCCAACTCGGAGCACTGTGAGGGAACATCGGAAATAGCTAATAAAGCATCAGAGGATTCAGTATTTACATTAATACTTGACCTACTGCGTTTACCCTGCAACACTGGTAATTTAGACAATACCTCTGTAAGGGTAGTTGACATAACTGCAGCTATCTCCTGCAGAGTAAAGGAATTAGACGCACTAGAAGTAATAGGTGTCGCTTGTGTGGGCATAAAAAGTTGTGACACTTGGGAAGAATTTATTTAAAATATGCTTTTTACATTGTAAAGCCCTTTCAGTGCAAAAGTTACACAATGTTAAAGTGGGATGCACAATAGCTTCTAAACACATAGAACAATGAGAAACCTCAATGTCAGACATGTTGAACAGACTAGTAATACCACAAAAGTCGTTTAAACACTTATTTATAGCATTAAATAAACATTAGAAAAAACGTGTACTGTGCCTTTAAGAAAAGAAAAAGTGAAATTTTTTTCCAAAATGCACAAAAAAACGTTTAATTATTACCAAATTAAACTTAATATCGTTGGTTAATCCAAAAATTACTGCACCCAGAAGCAAGGGCAGAAATAAGGCTTTAGAAGTACTTATATCAACATGTAGTCAAAGATAGATAAAAATACACTCTGCACCTCGCCACAGCTCTGATGTGGTGCCAACCTGCCCCCAGGGTACTTCGAATCAAGTTTCCAACCCTTCAGACCAGCTACACAGTCCAGGAGCCACCGAGTTACTGTTTGCTGCTGCTAAGCCTGAAGAAATTGCGCCAAAATAGGCTCCGCCCCTTAAGGTCAAAAGTCAGAGTAGGCCCAAACAACACACATGGAAATGCAGTTTTGCACTAAAGTAAAAATACACACACAATATAGCCCTCAAGCATAAAACCAATAAGTTTTAAGTGCCAAAAATAAAAAACATAAATCATTGTTTTTTATATTGTCTCCCATGTCACATAATGCCCAAATATCAACTAATGATAAATATAAAATAGGGACTCCAGTAACACCCCTCTTATTAAAATAGGTTTTACTGCTTACCCCATTCCCATATAGGGAAATTATGCCAGCCAGTTCTGATACACCAAGTCTCCTCAGAAAAAAATTCTGCACATACCTTAATGCTGCTTGTAGCATGAAACCGGTCTCCACACTGAAGATGTCTCATGGTTACCTTCAGAAGTCTTGTGGGAACCAGCGTGGATCTTAGTTACAAATGCTAAGATCATCAAACCTCAGGGCAGAAATCTTCTTCCATATCCCCCTGAGGAAAATAGTACGCACCGGTACCATTTAAAATAAAAAACTTCTTGATTGAAGAAAATAAACTAACACCTCACTTTACCATGTCTTCCTAGTATAACACAGGCAAAGAGAATGACTGGGGGTGGAGGGGAAGGGGAGGGGCTATATATACAGCTCTTTGCCACTTCCTGTTAGCAGGAGGTTAATATCCCACAAGTAAGGATGAAATCCGTGGACTCGTCATATCTTTGTAAAAGAAATTATAGAAACATTTGCATTGAAGAAATATATATATATATATATATATATATATATATATATATATATAAACAAGCAAAAAAATAAAATAAATAAAATTAAAAAAAAACACACAAAACTGCAAAATGAAAAATGCATAAACAAATGCAAAAACAAAAATATTTTTCTTATACAGTGGCCACATTAATAATAATAATAATAATAATAATAATAAATAATAAAAACAAGTAATAGAATTGTTTGCAAACAATTTCATTTTGAGCTCAGATTGCTACCACGTGGTTTTGATTTCATATTACAAAAATGTCTCATCATTTTACCCTGTATTTGCACATGAAGTAACCAAATGCTATGTCAGTCAATATGAATAAAAACAATCCTTTTCTTGACAAATCCTGCAAAACAAATGTGAAGGTGAAAACATAAAACATATAGCTACATTCAAAGAAAACAACACTTTTTTTATGTTTATTTTTTTCTTTCTTACTTTACGTAATTCTAAACAATCTTTAAAAGAGGAGGAAACATAGTTTCCCATGTTTGATAATTTTTTGTTTTATTTCTGGGATGATAGAGTTTAACATTTGTTGGTGTGCACTTCCAATTTCTATAATTAACACCAGCATATTCCTGGCCTGTTCTTTCCTGGAAACTTTTATTGTACCAACAGTATCTTCTTTTGTGTCCCATCTTCCCACAAACAAAGCAAAAAGTGGTTTGTGGCATGTATATGTTGTTGTTGTTATTGTTATTATTATTGCAATTATTTCTATGTGTTAGCTCTGGCTGTGCACTTTTAAATTTTGACTCATTTTGCCAGTCTGCAAGAATGCAAAGGAATTCCTTGAAATTACGTTCTCTAGCCAGTAAATTTCTATTAACAAAATCAAGTCCTTCATATTTTCCTGCTAGAATTCTTAACATTCTGGGATCTCCAATCTCTAAGTTTGGTGTGCCTTTTAGTTTACAGTATAATTGATGAAATTTACTACAGAAAGCAAATGGTTCTTCCATTGGGTGTGGAACTACTGTGTCTAAAAATGATGTATCTGTTAAATCCACAGCAGTTAGTTCTAACAACATGTTAGCACGTGCCTCTTTGTCAGCCATAACCCATTCTGCTGTAAAAGCTGCAGTGCTTTACTGTAGTATGCTGGCAGACAGAACTTAAATAGATAACAAGCAGTCTGATCATCTAAGCTATACTGTGCTACATGTTGCTCAAATTTAACTATACTATGCAGGATATGCAATTTTGGGTCAAATGGTGGAATTAAAGCTTTGATTTTCCTAGCATATTTTTTATATGGGTCTTCTGGTGCACTAGTCAGCACAGAGGAAGTCTGTACACTCTCTCCAATAGTCTGAGACCCTGTTGTTTGTGGACTTTCTAATCTATCCTGGCACATGGTAGAAATAGGTTTTAGCTCTGTTGTGGTATTTACACTAAACAATGTCAGTGGCTTAGATTTACCTTCTTCTAATGTATTTGTTGTTGCTATTGTAGCATTTCTTTCTTTTTGTGAATGTTCAACTACATTCTCTTTCTGGCTTGATTCCCTTTTGTGACAAACACCATGCTTAGCATAATTACTGTTTACACATCTATCTTTTTCTGATAAAACAGGGGACAATTCTAACCTTTGCAATGCACCTTTGTACTGTACAATAAGTTTTGCCAAATTGCCATTATACTTTACTTTCTTATTCAACACAGACTTCTTTATTTTACAAACCGCATCCTCAAATTGTTACAACAAATCAGTAATTAATTCTAATGCATTTAAATTATTTTTACACACATATTCAAAAGTATTATTATTATTTGCACATCTGTTAATAACTTCCATCTCACCTGCTCACAAGGGTCAGTCCAGAATTCTTGTTCTGATATAGCCTTCCAGTGCGCTCACATCTGAGTGCGGCCACAACTGTAGCTTGTACTGGGTTCCCTAATAGTTTATCTTATCAACAAAAAAAACTGGAACGCTAACCTCCTGGCTGGCTCGCCAATGTGAAAAAACATAATTTATGTAAGAACTTACCTGATAAATTCATTTCTTTCATATTAGCAAGAGTCCATGAGCTAGTGACGTATGGGATATACATTCCTACCAGGAGGGGCAAAGTTTCCCAAACCTCAAAATGCCTATAAATACACCCCTCACCACACCCACAATTCAGTTTAACGAATAGCCAAGAAGTGGGGTGATAAAAAAGTGCGAAAGCATATAAAATAAGGAATTGGAATAATTGTGCTTTATACAAAAATCATAACCACCACAAAAAAAGGGCGGGCCTCATGGACTCTTGCTAATATGAAAGAAATGAATTTATCAGGTAAGTTCTTACATAAATTATGTTTTCTTTCATGTAATTAGCAAGAGTCCATGAGCTAGTGACGTATGGGATAATGATTACCCAAGATGTGGATCTTTCCACACAAGAGTCACTAGAGAGGGAGGGATAAAATAAAGACAGCCAATTCCTGCTGAAAATAATCCACACCCAAAATAAAGTTTAATGAAAAACATAAGCAGAAGATTCAGACTGAAACCGCTGCCTGAAGTACTTTTCTACCAAAAACTGCTTCAGAAGAAGAAAATACATCAAAATGGTAGAATTTAGTAAAAGTATGCAAAGAGGACCAAGTTGCTGCTTTGCAAATCTGATCAACCGAAGCTTCATTCCTAAACGCCCAGGAAGTAGAAACTGACCTGGTAGAATGAGCTGTAATCCTCTGAGGCGGAGTTTTACCCGACTCAACATAGGCAAGATGAATTAAAGATTTCAACCAAGATGCCAAAGAAATGGCAGAAGCTTTCTGGCCTTTTCTAGAACCGGAAAAGATAACAAATAGACTAGAAGTCTTTCGGAAAGACTTAGTAGCTTCAACATAATATTTCAAAGCTCTAACAACATCCAAAGAATGCAATGATTTCTCCTTAGAATTCTTAGGATTAGGACATAATGAAGGAACCACAATTTCTCTACTAATGTTGTTGGAATTCACAACTTTAGGTAAAAATTCAAAAGAAGTTCGCAACACCGCCTTATCCTGATGAAAAATCAGAAAAGGAGACTCACAAGAAAGAGCAGATAATTCAGAAACTCTTCTGGCAGAAGAGATGGCCAAAAGGAACAAAACTTTCCAAGAAAGTAATTTAATGTCCAATGAATGCATAGGTTCAAAGGGAGGAGCTTGAAGAGCTCCCAGAACCAAATTCAAACTCCAAGGAGGAGAAATTGACTTAATGACAGGTTTTATATGAACCAAAGCTTGTACAAAACAATGAATATCAGGAAGAATAGCAATCTTTCTGTGAAAAAGAGCAGAAAGAGCAGAGATTTGTCCTTTCAAGGAACTTGCAGACAAACCCTTATCTAAACCATCCTGAAGAAACTGTAAAATTCTCGGTATTCTAAAAGAATGCCAAGAAAAATAATGAGAAAGACACCAAGAAATATAAGTCTTCCAGACTCTATAATATATCTCTCTAGATACAGATTTACGAGCCTGTAACATAGTATTAATCACAGAGTCAGAGAAACCTCTTTGACCAAGAATCAAGCGTTCAATCTCCATACCTTTAAATTTAAGGATTTCAGATCCTGATGGAAAAAAGGACCTTGAGACAGAAGGTCTGGTCTTAACGGAAGAGTCCACGGTTGGCAAGAGGCCATCCGGACAAGATCCGCATACCAAAACCTGTGAGGCCATGCCGGAGCTACCAGCAGAACAAACGAGCATTCCTTCAGAATCTTGGAGATTACTCTTGGAAGAAGAACTAGAGGCGGAAAGATATAGGCAGGATGATACTTCCAAGGAAGTGATAATGCATCCACTGCCTCCGCCTGAGGATCCCGGGATCTGGACAGATATCTGGGAAGTTTCTTGTTTAGATGAGACGCCATCAGATCTATTTCTGGAAGTTCCCACATTTGAACAATCTGAAGAAATACCTCTGGGTGAAGAGACCATTCGCCCGGATGCAACGTTTGGCGACTGAGATAATCCGCTTCCCAATTGTCTACACCTGGGATATGAACCGCAGAGATTAGACAGGAGCTGGATTCCGCCCAAACCAAAATTCGAGATACTTCTTTCATAGCCAGAGGACTGTGAGTCCCTCCTTGATGATTGATGTATGCCACAGTTGTGACATTGTCTGTCTGAAAACAAATGAACGATTCTCTCTTCAGAAGAGGCCAAAACTGAAGAGCTCTGAAAATTGCACGGAGTTCCAAAATATTGATCGGTAATCTCACCTCCTGAGATTCCCAAACTCCTTGTGCCGTCAGAGATCCCCACACAGCTCCCCAACCTGTGAGACTTGCATCTGTTGAAATTACAGTCCAGGTCGGAAGCACAAAAGAAGCCCCCTGAATTAAACGATGGTGATCTGTCCACCACGTTAGAGAGTGTCGAACAATCGGTTTTAAAGATATTAATTGAGATATCTTTGTGTAATCCTTGCACCATTGATTCAGCATACAGAGCTGAAGAGGTCGCATGTGAAAACGAGCAAAGGGGATCGCGTCCGATGCAGCAGTCATAAGACCTAGAATTTCCATGCATAAGGCTACCGAAGGGAATGATTGTGACTGAAGGTTTCGACAAGCTGAAATCAATTTTAGACGTCTCTTGTCTGTTAAAGACAGAGTCATGGACACTGAATCTATCTGGAAACCCAGAAAGGTTACCCTTGTCTGAGGAATCAATGAACTTTTTGGTAAATTGACCCTCCAACCATGATCTTGAAGAAACAACACAAGTCGATTCGTATGAGATTCTGCTAAATGTAAAGACTGAGCAAGTACCAAGATATCGTCCAAATAAGGAAATACCACAATACCCTGTTCTCTGATTACAGACAGAAGGGCACCGAGAACCTTTGTAAAAATTCTTGGAGCTGTAGCTAGGCCAAACGGCAGAGCCACAAACTGGTAATGCTTGTCCAGAAAAGAGAATCTCAGGAACTGATAATGATCTGGATGAATCGGAATATGCAGATATGCATCCTGTAAATCTATTGTGGACATATAATGCCCTTGCTGAACAAAAGGCAAGATAGTCCTTACAGTTACCATCTTGAACGTTGGTATCCTTACATAACGATTCAATATTTTTAGATCCAGAACTGGTCTGAAGGAATTCTCCTTCTTTGGTACAATGAAGAGATTTGAATAAAACCCCATCCCCTGTTCCGGAACTGGAACTGGCATAATTACTCCAGCCAACTCTAGATCTGAAACACAATTCAGAAATGCTTGAGCTTTCACTGGATTTACTGGGACACGGGAAAGAAAAAATCTCTTTGCAGGAGGTCTCATCTTGAAACCAATTCTGTACCCTTCTGAAACAATGTTCTGAATCCAAAGATTGTGAACAGAATTGATCCAAATTTCTTTGAAAAAACGTAACCTGCCCCCTACCAGCTGAGCTGGAATGAGGGCCGCACCTTCATGAGGACTTAGAAGCAGGCTTTGCCTTTCTAGTAGGCTTGGATTTATTCCAGACTGGAGATGGTTTCCAAACTGAAACTGCTCCCGAGGATGAAGGATTAGGCTTTTGTTCTTTGTTGAAAACGAAAGGAACGAAAACGATTATTAGCCCTGTTTTTACCTTTAGATTTTTTATCCTGTGGTAAAAAAGTTCCTTTCCCACCAGTAACAGTTGAGATAATAGAATCCAACTGAGAACCAAATAATTTGTTACCCTGGAAAGAAATGGAAAGTAGAGTTGATTTAGAAGCCATATCAGCATTCCAAGTCTTAAGCCATAAAGCTCTTCTAGCTAAAATAGCTAGAGACATAAACCTGACATCAACTCTGATAATATCAAAAATGGCATCACAGATAAAATTATTAGCATGCTGAAGAAGAATAATAATATCATGAGAATCATGATCTGTTACTTGTTGCGCTAAAGTTTCCAACCAAAAAGTTGAAGCAGTTGAAGAAGATTACCTGAACACAGATAAGCTTTTCTTAGAAAGGATTCAATTTTCCTATCTAAAGGATCCTTAAACGAAGTACCATCTGACGTAGGAATAGTAGTACGTTTAGCAAGGGTAGAAATAGCCCCATCAACTTTAGGGATTTTGTCCCAAAATTCTAATCTGTCAGACGGCACAGGATATAATTGCTTAAAACGTTTAGAAGGAGTAAATGAATTACCCAATTTATCCCATTCTTTGGAAATTACTGCAGAAATAGCATTAGGAACAGGAAAAACTTCTGGAATAACCACAGGAGATTTAAATACCTTATCCAAACGTTTAGAATTAGTATCAAGAGGACCAGAATCCTCTATTTCTAAAGCAATTAGTACTTCTTTAAGTAAAGAACGAATAAATTCCATTTTAAATAAATATGAAGATTTATCAGCATCAATCTCTGAGACAGAATCCTCTGAACCAGAAGAGTCATCAGAATCAGAATGATGATGTTCATTTAAAAATTCATCTGTAGGGAGAGAAGTTTTAAAAGATTTTTTAAGTTTACTAGAAGGAGAAATAACAGACATAGCCTTCTTGATGGATTCAGAAACAAAATCTCTTATGTTATCAGGAACATTCTGCACCTTAGATGTTGAAGGAACTGCAACAGACAATGGTACTTTACTAAAGGAAATATTATCTGCATTAACAAGTTTGTCATGACAATTAATACAAACAACAGCCGGAGGAATAGCTACCAAAAGTTTACAGCAGATACACTTAGCTTTGGTAGATCCAGCACTAGACAGCGATTTTCCTGTAGTATCTTCTGACTCAGATGCAACGTGAGACATCAATAAGCAATATGTAAGAGAAAAAACAACATATAAAGCAAAATTGGTCAAATTCCTTAAATGACAGTTTCAGGAATGGGAAAAAATGCCAAAGAACAAGCTTCTAGCAACCAGAAGCAATGAAAAATTAGACTTAAATAATGTGGAGACAAAAGCGACGCCCATATTTTTTAGCGCCAAATAAGACGCCCACATTATTTGGCGCCTAAATGCTTTTGGCGCCAAAAATGACGCCACATCCGGAACGCCGACACTTTTGGCGCAAAATAACGTCAAAAAATGACGCAACTTCCGGCGACACGTATGACGCCGGAAACGGAAAAGATTTTTTGCGCCAAAAAAGTCGCGCCAAGAATGACGCAATAAAATGAAGCATTTTCAGCCCCCGCGAGCCTAACAGCCCACAGGGAAAAAGAGTCAAATTTTTTAAGGTAAGAAAAAATGATTAATTCAAATGCATTATCCCAAATATGAAACTGACTGTCTGAAAAATAAGGAATGTTGAACATTCTGAGTCAAGGCAAATAAATGTTTGAATACATATATTTAGAACTTTATAAACAAAGTGCCCAACCATAGCTTAGAGTGTCACAGAAAATAAGATTTACTTACCCCAGGACACTCATCTACATGTTTGTAGAAAGCCAAACCAGTACTGAAACGAGAATCAGCAGAGGTAATGGTATATATAAGAGTATATCGTCGATCTGAAAAGGGAGGTAAGAGATGAATCTCTACGACCGATAACAGAGAACCTATGAAATAGACCCCGTAGAAGGAGATCACTGCATTCAAATAGGCAATACTCTCCTCACATCCCTCTGACATTCACTGCACGCTGAGAGGAAAACCGGGCTCCAACTTGCTGCGGAGCACATATCAACGTAGAATCTAGCACAAACTTACTTCACCACCTCCATCGGAGGCAAAGTTTGTAAAACTGAATTGTGGGTGTGGTGAGGGGTGTATTTATAGGCATTTTGAGGTTTGGGAAACTTTGCCCCTCCTGGTAGGAATGTATATCCCATACGTCACTAGCTCATGGACTCTTGCTAATTACATGAAAGAAAGACCCTTTTCTAATATTGGGTCAGTGACTAAAATCAGTGTCAGGCTTTTCCTTATAATCCATTTACTTTATTTAAAGAATGATACCTACACCAGTCTTATAAAAGAATTAATTTATTAAATTACAGATCTATACATGAGTGGTGAGAGAAGCGTCTAACATACAAGGCTTTATTCTTCTAATCTATCTACACTATAATGTATGCATTGAAAGGAAGATGAAGTCTCTCTGTTACATGGGTGTATTTGTCCTTCCCTTTTCCTCTCATTCAAGCTGCTTCTCAAAACATATTTATAGCCAAACAGCCACACCATGAAGACAGTCCCAGCCAATCAAATCCATTCATCTTCTGTTTTATAACAATTCATCTGTTGAGTTAACTGCCTGTAGATGTCGCTGTGGTCCAAGAAATGAGTTTTCCTAATGCCATCTGACCTTTGTGACCCATCTCAGGACTGACCTTATCTGAGTCCCTTTGAAGATTTATGATGCCATTGTCCTGTCGTGTGTCCTTTTTGAAGCTTTATGACATTTGATTTTCTGTCCTCAGGAAGGAGAGCAGGTCTCACCTGTCTTATTTACATTTGATGGTAGCCTTTGATCCTTCTGTACATGCCTTGGGGTTGAGTTGCTTGATATTATCTCTTGGAAACTAGTTTATTCAAAAGGGTTAAGCTTTCCTTACTATAGCAAAATGTGATTTTCCAGTTATACAGTTATTACATATATTTTCCAGTTATACAGTTATTACAGACCCTGGTCGGAATCAGGCCTGTGTTTAAGTATGTTGCTCCTCCTTGGAGCCTTAACCTTGTTCTTAAAGTTTTGCAGCAGGCTCCGTTTGAGCCATGGCATTCCATAGAAAGTTTTGTTTCTTATTGCTATTTCTTCTGCTCAGAGAGTTTTGGAACTCTCGGCTTTGCAGTGTGATTCGCCTTACCTTATCTTTCATGCTGAAAAGGCAGTTCTTTGTACGAAGTTGGGTTTTCTTCCTAAAGTGGTTTCAGATAGAAATATTAATCAGCAAATTGTTGCTCCTAATCCTTCTTCTCATAAGGAGCGTTTGTTGCACAACTTGGACGTTGTACGTGCTTTAAAATTCTACCTACAGACGGCTAGGGATTTTCATCAGTCCTCTGTCCTGTTTGTTTGTTTTCTCTGGAAAGCGTAAAAGTCAGAAAGCTACTGCTACTTCTCTTTCTCTCTGGTTGAGAAGTATACTTCGTTTTGCTTATGAGACTGCTGGTCAGCAGCCTCCTGAGAGAATTACAGCTTATTCCACGAGGGCTATTTCCTTTTCTTGGGCTTTCAGAGATGGCGTTTCTGTGGAGAGGGTTTGCAGGGCTGCAGTTTGGTCCTCTCTGTATACATTTTCCAAATTTTATAAATTTGATACTTTTGCCTCGACCAAGGCCTCTTTTGGGAGAAAGGTTTGTCAAGCGGTGGTGCCTTCTGTTTAGGTCTGCCTGTCTTGTTCTCCCTCCCTAGTCATCTGTGTCCTCTAGCTTGGGTATTGGTTCCCACTAGTAATTGATGACGTTGTGAACTCACTATATCTTAGGAAAGAAAACAAAATGTATGCTTACCTGATAAATTTCTTTCCGGATATGGTGAGTCCACAACCCCACCCTTAAATTTAAAACAGTTATTTTTTTTACTAAACCTCAGGCACCTCTACACCTTGGTGTTATTTCTTTTTTCCATTTTCCTTTGGTCAAATGACTGGGGATTGTGGGTAGGGGAGTGACACTTAACAGCTTTGCTGTGGTGCTCTTTGCCTCCTCATGCTGGCCAGGAGCGATAGTCTGACTAGTAATTGATGATGTCGTGGACTCACCATATCCGGAAAGAAAGAAATGTATCAGTTAAGCATAAATTTCGTTTTTAAATAACTTTCAAATTCACTTTTATCATCAAATGTGCTTTGTTCTCTTGGTATTTTTTGTTGAAAGCTAAACCTAGGTAGCCTCATATGCTAATTTCTAAGCCCTTGAAGGCCATCGCTTATCTCAGGGCATTTTACATTTTTTACAGCTAGAGGGTGTTATTTTATGTGTGCCATACAGATAACATTGTGCTCACTCCTGTGGAGTTATTTATTAGTCAGTACTGATTGGCTAAAATGAAAGTCTATCAAAAGAACATTGTCTTCTATATGAAGAACATAGGTATTTCACACCTTCGGGTTAGTGCTCGAGCGAAAGTCATAAGAGGCTTTTTAAGTGTCCCTTATAGAAGTCTATGGGAAAAGAGAATTAGTACAAGCGTGTTATCTGGCCTCCAGATGTAAGTATGTCTGTCTGTTTTGCTCAAGCGATAACTTTTTACTTTTAACTTGTAATACCAATGCAAACTAGGAAGCGCTTTTGATTTATCTTGAGCGCTGTTATCACTGAGCAGTGCTAAACGTTTTGCCCTCCACTTGTAACTTAGCCCTTAATGTATTATTTTCTTTGATATTGCTAATGAGTTTAAGTGTTGTAACTACAGTATTTTTTGTATTCAATTTATCTATCATGTATCTATCTATCTGTCTATCTAAACAGAGCAAATAGAACATTGTAACTATTAAAGACAGTAATATGTATATTTAATTTATTTTTAATGTATTCATTTTCCATTTAAAACTCTTTCTGAAAAATAGTTTTGAACTCTATGTTGTTTGCTATGTTAGATTTCTGATATTATAAACAAGTAAGAGATAAAAACCAAATCCTTGTTTTCTACTGATACTAGATGTTTGAAAGGGGGTCCTGTGATGTCATTCTGGCTCGCATTCGATGATGTAGGCAGAGAAAATAGTGTCCTGCAACTAATTCCAGGTGGTGAATTTTTTATTTTTAAATAGCTAAAGATATTTGTGAATTTTTTTTTTTTAGATTTTCTATTAATTACAACATACAATTTAAATTGCTTTGCAGTGTCTTATTTTTTCCTCATATACATTACCTGAGGGAAGCCATAAACAAGGCATTTTGGCACAGAACTGCAGTTGTCATAGCAAACACACTGACAGCCAATCAGGAGATACCGAGTCACCTGGTCCAGGTGGAAGAATCTGTTGAGTGTCCTCTAAAAGCCGGACAGATGTCTGTAAGTGAGGACAAACTTTTTCAATGGTGGTCAGCTACTTCGTCATAATTTTTAAAAAGTGCAATTTGATATACAAACACAGCGTGACAGTGATATAAATAATGTTGGTTCTTACCGCAACAACATGACTATTTACCTGATCACTGAAAGCAATCTTTAATAGAAACTGCTGCAACTCCAGGCATAAGATCATTTGAAACAATTCTCTGTAAAGATTCCCCAGTAAGGCAAAAGAAGACAAAATGTACAAAGCTTTTGGAAATAAAATGTAGTCTTTTATTTCATTTTTTTTCTCTTGTGCATATTTCAAAATATTAATTAAATGCTTGATCACATCCCAGTTTTAAACTTAACTTATAGTAAATAAAAATATTTGTATAAATATTAATGAAGACTGCTGTTTTTAATACGAGATAAAAGCCACAGTTACAATGTGTGCCAATCCTAAATATTTACGAAACACAGTTGGAAAGAAGAATCCTTTAAAAAAATTATATTTTTAGTAGAGGTGAAATAACTTACACTTATTTTTTTTTTTTTAAAAAACGTTCTGTAGGGGTGCAATAAGACTTCATTGGGCCACAAAGTAAAGGCTGTGGCGGACCTCCTTTTCTTTCATGTAATTAGCAAGAGTCCATGAGCTAGTGACGTATGGGATATACATTCCTACCAGGAGGGGCAAAGTTTCCCAAACCTTAAAATGCCTATAAATACACCCCTCACCACACCCACAATTCAGTTTTACAAACTTTGCCTCCGATGGAGGTGGTGAAGTAAGTTTGTGCTAGATTCTACGTTGATATGCGCTCCGCAGCAAGTTGGAGCCCGGTTTTCCTCTCAGCGTGCAGTGAATGTCAGAGGGATGTGAGGAGAGTATTGCCTATTTGAATGCAGTGATCTCCTTCTAAGGGGTCTATTTCATAGGTTCTCTGTTATCGGTCGTAGAGATTCATCTCTTACCTCCCTTTTCAGATCGACGATATACTCTTATATATACCATTACCTCTACTGATTCTCGTTTCAGTACTGGTTTGGCTATCTGCTATATGTAGATGAGTGTCCTGGGGTAAGTAAGTCTTATTTTCTGTGACACTCCTAGCTATGGTTGGGCACTTTGTTTATAAAGTTCTAAATATATGTATTCAAACATTTATTTGCCTTGACTCAGAATGTTCAACTTTCCTTATTTTTCAGACAGTCAGTTTCATATTTGGGATAATGCATTTTAATTTAACATTTTTTACCTTAAAATTTGACTTTTTCCCTGTGGGCTGTTAGGCTCGCGGGGGCTGAAAATGCTTCATTTTATTGCGTCATTCTTGGAGCGGACTTTTTTGGCGCAAAAATTCTATTTCCGTTTCCGGCGTCATACGTGTTGCCGGAAGTTGCGTCATTCTTTGACGTTATTTTGCGCCAAAAATGTCGGCGTTCCGGATGTGGCGTCATTTTTGGCGCCAAAAAGCATTTAGGCGCCAAATAATGTGGGCGTCTTATTTGGCGCGAAAAAATATGGGCGTCACTTTTGTCTCCACATTATTTAAGTCTCATTTTTTATCGCTTCTGGTTGCTAGAAGCTTGTTCTTTGGCATTTTTTCCCATTCCTGAAACTGTCATTTAAGGAATTTGATCAATTTTGCTTTATATGTTGTTTTTTTCTTTTACATATTGCAAGATGTTCCACGTTGCAACTGAGTCAGAAGATACTTCAGGAAAATCACTGCACAATGCTGGAGCTACCAAGCTAAGTGTATCTGCTATAAACTTTTGATATCTGTTTCTCCAGCTGTTATTTGTATTGCATGTCATGTCAAACTTATTAATGCAGATAAAATTTCCTTTAGTATTGTTACATTACCTGTTGCTGTTCCGTCAACATCTAATTTTCAGAGTGTTCCTGATAACATAAGAGATTTTATTTTTTAAATCCATTAAGAAGGCTATGTCTGTTATTTTTCCTTCTAGTATACATAAAAGTCTTTTAAAACTTCTCTTTTTTTCAGATGAATTTTTAAATGAACATCATCATTCTGATACTGATAATGGTTCTTCTGGTTCTGAGGTTTCTGTCTCAGAGGTTGATGCTGATAAATCTTTGTATTTGTTCAAGATGGAATTTATTCGTTCTTTACTTAAAGAAGTGTTATTTGCATTAGAAATAGAGGATTCTGGTCCTCTTGATACTAAATGTAAACGTTTAAATAAGGTTTTTTTAAATCTCCTGTAGTTATTCCAGAAGTGTTTTATCTCCCTGATGCTATTTCTGAAGTAATTTCCAGGGAATGGAATAATTTGGGTAATTTATTTACTCCTTCTAGACGTTTAAGCAAATTATATCCTGTGCCATCTGACAGATTAGAGTTTTTTGGGACAAAAATCCCTAAGGTTATGGGGCTGTCTCTACTCCTGCTAATGTACTACTATTCCTACGGCAGATAGTACTTCATTTAAGGATCCTTTAGATAGGAAAATTGATTCCTTTCTAAGAAAAGCTTACTTATGTTCAGGTAATCTTCTTAGACCTGCTATATTTTTAGCGGATGTTGCTGCAGCTTCAACTTTTTGGTTAGAAGCTTTAGCGCAACAAGTAACAGATCATAATTTTATAGCATTATTTTTATTCTATAACATGCTAATAATTTTATTGGTGATACCATCTTTTGATATCATTAGAGTTGATGTCAGGTATATGTCTCTAGCTATTTTAGCTAGAATAGCTTTATGGATTAAACTTGGAATGCTGACATGTCTTCTAAGTCAACTTTGCTTTCCCTTTCTTTCCAGGGTAAATAATCATTTTCGTTCCTTTCCTCACAAGGAACAAAAGCCTGATCCTTCATCCTCAGGAGCGGTATCAGTTTGGAAACTATTTCCAGTTTGGAATATATCCAAGCCTTATAGAAACCTATAGCCAGCTCCTAAGTACCTATGAAGGTGCGGCCCTTATTCCAGCTCAGCTGGTATGGGGCAGATTACGTTTTCTTCAAAGAAATTTGGATCAATTCCGTTCTTAATCTCTGGTTTCAGAAACATTGTTTCAGAAAGGTACAGAATTGGCTTCAAGTTAAGGCCTCCTGCTAAGAGATTCTTTTCTTTCCCGTGTCCCAGTTAACACAGCAAAGGCTCAGCATTTCTGAAATGTGTTTCAGATCTAGAGTTGGCTGGAGTATTTATGCCAGTTCCAGTTCTGGAACAGGGGCTGGGATCTTATTTTATCTCTTCATTGTACCAAAGAAGGTCAATTCCTTCAGACCAGTTCCGGATCTATCATTATTGAATCATTATGTTAGGATACCAACATTCAAGATGGTTACTGTAGGACTATCCTGCCTTTTGTTTAGCAAGGGCATTATATGTCTACAATAGATTTACAGGATGTGTATCTGCATATTCCGATTCATCCAGATCACTTTTAGTGTCTGAGATTCTCTTTTTAGACAAGCATTACCAGTTTTGTGGCTCTACCGTTTGGCTTAGCCTCAGTTCCAAGAATTTTTTTCAAAGGTTCTCGGTGCCCTTCTTTCTGTAATCAGAGAATAGGGTTTTGGTATTTCCTTATTTGGACGATATCTTGGTATTTGCTCAGTCTTCTCATTTTCGAAGAATCTCATACGAATCGACTTGTGTTGTTTCTTCAAGTTCATGGTTGGAGGATCAATTTACCAATCAGTTCATTGATTCCTCAGACAAGGGTAACCTTTTTAGGTTTCTAGATAAATTCAGTGTCTATGACTCTGTCCTTGTCAGACAAGAGAAGTTTAACATTGATATCAGCTTGTCAAAACCTTCAGTCACAATCATTCCCTTTGGTAGCCTTATGCATGGAAATGTTGGGTCTTAGGACTGCCGCATCAGATGCGATCTCCTTTGCTCGTTTTCACATGCGACCTCTTCAGCTCTGTATGCTGAACCAATGGTGCAGGGATTACTCAAAGATATCTCAATTAATATCTTTAAACCGATTTTACAACACTCTCTGACATGGTGGACAGATCACCATCGTTTAGTTCAGGGGGCTTCTTTGTTCTTCCGACCTGGACTATAATCTCAACAGATGCAAGTCTTACAGGTTGGGGAGCTGTGTGGGGGTATCTGACGGCACAAGGGGTTTGGGAATCTCAGGAGGTGAGATTTCCGATCAATATTTTGGAACTCCGTGCAATTTTCAGAGCTCTTCAGTCTTGGCCTCTTCTGAAGAGAGAGTTGTTCATTTGTTTTCAGATAGACAATGTCACAACTGTGGCATACATCAATCATCAAGGAGGGACTCACAGTCCTCTGGCTATGAAAGAAGTATCTCGAATTTTGGTTTGGGCGGAATCCAGCTCCTGTCTAATCTCTGCGGTTCATATCCCAGGTATGGACAATTGGAAAGCGGATTATCTCAGTCGTCAAACGTTGCATCCGGGCGAATGGTCTCTTCACCCAGAGGTATTTCTTCAGATTGTTCAAATGTAGGAACTTCCAGAAATAGATCTGATGGCTTCTCATCTAAACAAGAAACTTCCCAGGTATCTGTCCAGATCCCGGGATCCTCAGGCGGAGGCAGTGGATGCATTATCACTTCCTTGGAAGTATCATCCTCCCTATATCTTTCCGCCTCTAGTTCTTCTTCCAAGAGTAACCTCCAAGATTCTGAAGGAATGCTCGTTTGTTCTGCTGGTAGCTCCGGCATGGCCTTACAGGTTTTGGTATGCGGATCTTGTCCGGATGGCCTCTTGCCAACCGTGGACTCTTCCGTTAAGACCAGACCTTTTGTCTCAAGGTCCTTTTTTTCCATCAGGATCTGAAATCCTTAAATTTAAAGGTATGGCGATTGAACGCTTGATTCTTGGTCAAAGAGGTTTCTCTGACTCTGTGATTAATACTATGTTACAGGCTCGTACATCTGTATCCAGAGAGATATATTATAGAGTCTGGAAGACTTATATTTCTTGGTGTCTTTCTCATCATTTTTCTTGGCATTCTTTTAGAATACCGAGAATATTACAGTATTCTTCAGGATGGTTTAGATAAGGGTTTGTCCGCAAGTTCCTTGAAAGGTCAAATCTCTGCTCTTTCTGTTCTTTTTCACAAGAAGATTGCTATTCTTCCTGATATTCATTGTTTTGTACAAGCTTTGGTTCGTATAAAGCCTGTCATTAAGTCAATTTCTCCTCCTTGGAGTTTGAATTTGGTTCTGGGGGCTCTTCAAGCTCCTCCATTTGAACCTATGCATTCATTGGATATTAAATTACTTTCTTGGAAAGTTTTTTGTTCCTTTTGGCCATCTCTTCTGCCAGAAGAGTTTCTGAATTATCTGCTCTTTCTTGTGAGTCTCCTTTTCTGATTTTTCATCAGGATAAGGCGGTGTTGCGAACTTCTTTTGAATTTTTACCTAAAGTTGTGAATTCCAACAACATTAGTAGAGAAATTGTGGTTCCTTCATTATGTCCTAATCCTAAGAATTCTAAGGAGAAATCGTTGCATTCTTTGGATGTTGTTAGAGCTTTGAAATATTATGTTGAAGCTACGAAATCTTTTCGTAAGACTTCTAGTCTATTTGTTATTTTTTCCGGTTCTAGAAAAGGCCAGAAAGCTTCTGCCATTTCTTTGGCATCTTGGTTGAAATCTTTAATTCATCTTGCCTATGTTGAGTCGGGTAAAACTCCGCCTCAGAGAATTACAGCTCATTCTACTAGGTCAGTTTCTACTTCCTGGGCGTTTAGGAATGAAGCTTCGGTTGACCAGATCTGCAAAGCAGCGACTTGGTCCTCTTTGCATACTTTTACTAAATTCTACCATTTTGATGTATTTTCTTCTTCTGAAGCAGTTTTTGGTAGAAAAGTACTTCAGGCAGCGGTTTCAGTTTGAATCTTCTGCTTATGTTTTTCATTAAACTTTATTTTGGGTGTGGATTATTTTCAGCAGGAATTGGCTGTCTTTATTTTATCCCTCCCTCTCTAGTGACTCTTGTGTGGAAATATCCACTTCTTGGGTAGTCATTATCCCATACGTCACTAGCTCATGGACTCTTGCTAATTACATGAAAGAAAACATAATTTATGTAAGAACTTACCTGATAAATTCATTTCTTTCATATTAGCAAGAGTCCATGAGGCCCGCCCTTTTTTTGTGGTGGTTATGATTTTGTATAGAGCACAATTATTCCAATTCCTTATTTTATATGCTTTCGCACTTTTTTCTTATCACCCCACTTCTTGGCTATTCGTTAAACTGAATTGTGGGTGTGGTGAGGGGTGTATTTATAGGCATTTTAAGGTTTGGGAAACTTTGCCCCTCCTGGTAGGAATGTATATCCCATACGTCACTAGCTCATGGACTCTTGCTAATATGAAAGAAATGAATTTATCAGGTAAGTTCTTACACAAATTATGTTTTTCAACAGCTCCCTTTCTGGCCATTTCCAGAAGCTGAGACGGCAGACACATAGGGGCCTATTTATCAAGCTCCGTATGTGTCAGGATGCCAGGAATCAGACTGAGACGAGAAGTGCAAAAATAACCACACCTTTATTAATAACAAAAAATAATAAAAAGTCCACAAGTCAAATAACAAGCCAGGAGTCAAAACCAGAGCTGGTAGTCAGACGAGCAGAGTCAGGAGCCAAAGCGAGTAATCAGACGAGCCGGAATCAGGAACAAGGAGAACAGCAGAGTCAGGAACAAGCCAGGGATCAGGAACCAGGAGGGACGTCAGACAGCCAGGTAATACACAGGAACTGGAACACAGGCACTCACAAACAGGTTTGAGACAACGCAAGGGCAAAGCATACTGAACAGAGGCCCTTTAAATAATAAGTGATGACATCACAATTCTGAGACTGCTACCTGTCTCACACGGATGATGTACAGCAGTCTGACCATAAAAGGGCGTACAGGAAATGAGCAGCATCACACACTATGCCCCAGAGTCAGCAAGAGAGGTGAGTAAAATGGCTGCCAGCAGCACATGGCAAACAAAGCAGGGAAAAAAAACCCTGACAGTATGGCCCTGAAGGCTCGTCAGAAACACCAGTTATGAAGCAGCGGTCTAAAGACCGCTGCTCCATAACCTGTTCACCTGCTCTGAGGAGGCAGACAGACATCGGGTATTCAATCGGGTTGATTGACACCCCCTGCTAGCGGCTGATTGGCCGTGAATCTGCAGGGGGCGGCGTTGCACTAGCAGCTCTCCGCATTCAGCAATGTCTGTCGGACATGATCCGCTGATCGGATCATGTCGGACAGAGGGTTGATAAATCGGCCCCATAGGCAAAAGAGGAGCTGCTTGTCTCTGGCTATAAGTCATCCTTCCCTCTTAGGGCTCGTTTCCATTGAGCCGTAATTAGGTTTGCACGAGGTCGCAAACCGATAAATATGCTGTCTGAAGCAATTTCGTTTATTATCTGCTTTTGATGGCACATTATACTTCAATATCAGCAGCCAGGGTCCGGCTGCTGAAAATATTTTTACTAATAAGTTGTGACGTCACATCATTGTACACGATCATTGATCATACCCAAGGAATAGAGGCAGTTAAACAATTTCTTAATGATGATAATAATATGAAACAAGAACAGAAGAATTTTATTCTGGAGAGTATTGATTTTATTTTAAAACACAACTATTTTCTATTTGAAGACTTTTTTTACACTCAAATTTGTGAAACTGCAATGGGGACTAGGTTTGCACCCAGCTATGCAAATCTTTTTATGGGAATTTGGGAAAAACAATTCCTTGACACTCGCGAGCTGGGTGCAAACCTAGTCCTATATAAAAGATATATAGACGATGTAATAATTATTTGGAGAGGGACCCCTGAGAATTTTGAAATAATTTTTAACGAAATGAATAATAACAATTATAATATACGCTTCACCAAAGAAATAAGCAACACAAATTTGAACTTCCTAGATTTAGAAATCTATATTGAAAACAATACTATCAATACAAGAACCTACTTTAAACCGGTAGATAGTAACAATTTTATCCATTCAAGTAGCTGCCATCATCAAGCCTGGAAGAACAATATACCGAAAGGACAAATGCTGAGGGTAATGAAAAATTGTAACAAACCTGAGGATTATGATAACCAATCGAAAGTACTTAAGGCAAAGTTTATAGAAAGAGGCTATAGGGAAGAATTTGTAGAGAATATTAGACAAGGAGTAGGAAAAATGGAAAGAAATACCATATTAAACAAAAATAATAAAAAATTTAGTGACAACACCCACCCAGAACATAATAAGCTAAATATCCCATTCATAAGTGATTTCAATGCAAACTATAAAATAACAGAAAAAATATTAAAGAAACATTGGCACATACTACATCAAGATAAAATTATTGGCCCCCATATCACTAAAAAACCGAGGTTTATATACAGAAAAGCTAATAATTTAAAAAACATACTTGCCCCAACCCAAATTAAACAGCATAAAAAAATAGACAAAGATTTAACAGGACAGGACCTAAAAGGTTTTTTCCCATGTTTTATATGCAAATCTTGCAGACACTCCAAGAAAAGTAAAACAGTCACATCACATTTTAATAAAAGGGAATTTAAAATCCAAGAATGTATAAGATGCACAGATAAAAATATTGTCTACATCATTCAGTGTAAATGTGGAATGCAATACGTAGGCGAATCAGAACACCCCCTACATGAAAGAATACGAGAGCATATTTTATCCATCGAAAATATGGAGGAGGATAGAAATAAGGACCTACCCGTCCCTAAGCATTTTAAAGCCTGTAATAATGGTAATCTAAAATTTTTTAACTATATGGGCATAGCCAAATTACAAAAACAAAAGAGAGGGGGAGATAATCAAAAAAGATTATTGCAGCTAGAAAGCAAATGGATTTACAATTTAGAAATTGAACTGAGAAGTTTTTTTACATAGATCATAACACAATACTACAAGAAATTATAAATACCTACAGTCTCTATATTGAGACTGTTTCACCCATCTATTAGACAGTGGTCTGTTCTATAAAACTTAGAATGTCCATCTTTATATGTATATATTATTTAGTCCTCTATTACCAAAGAGAAAAAAACGTTTTTAAAGTGTATAAATAAATCTGATATTTTTTTATCTTAACAAAAAAAATTTAATCTTTATTTTTCATATGATGCAGGTCATATATAGATATGTACAGTCTTTTTAATGTACAGTAATAACTTGGAAATACACTAGCAGAGTACCAATAAAAATATAAAAATGTAAAAATATTTTTTCAACAAAGGAAAAAAAAGAACTAAGCCAACCGATTCTAATCCATTTTTCACTATAATTATTTATTTAATCTAAATTGGCTTTTAAACATATTGAAACCACACACAGTATAGTACCAATACAAATATAAAAAATATCTTTTCAACAAAGGAAAAAAGAGAACTATTCCAGTTTTTTACTAAAATTATTTATTTAGTTGTTTATTTATTTTTTTCAAATAAGAATACATGAATACTCTATAGCGGCTTTTAAGCATATTGAAAACCACACACAGAAATGATATTGGCTTTGACAATGCCTCAATAAAACAATTAAACAATTTACTCAATCAGGAACAAAGGTATAAAAGATAGGATTCTGAGCAGGTCTGACAGAAGCTTGAGAAAGGCTCTTTGGAGCTGAAACGCGTTGCTTTGGATACAGACTGCTTACTGATCACCTTGGATACAGACTGCTTACACCGCACTGGAGAAACCCTGCTCTTTACCTATCTGTCAATCTCGCATTTGGTGGGCGTGTCAAGACCGGACACGGAAGTGACAGAGGCAACTTCACAGGAGACATACACGCTGCAACAAGCGCTCCTAGAAACTTTGAACGGACAAAGAAACTTTCTCATCTATACCTCATTTGGATACGCAAGAACCTTCTTATATGACTTGGAACTGCAAATAAGGTACCTTATTCAAAGTATGTTGATTAATAATACCGCAAAAGACAAACTAAGTGTTCAATAACTATTGTGATATAATTACTGTGACATACAGAAAACGGCTCAAACACCTAGCCTAAATCTTTTGGTCATATCACAAAAAGGCTGAAAATAAACACCTATTGTTGAACCAGGTGTCAATAGTTGTCTTCAACAACGATCTCTAACAACTGTATTTCTACCAATTATACCTTATTTTCTACCTTTGGTGCATTTTATGAGTGAAAAGCCAAATCTTTTACAAAAAGTACTTTTAAATACCTACCAAGGTATAAACTGGACTTGCTAATTTTATACACTGTTTTTACACTCATATATCATATACTAATTCTAGTTACACCTCAATACAATTGGTTGGTACCAACTTTCTCACATAACCACTTTAAGATTAAGCAATTTCGACTGACTATTTTATATTGATTCTAATAAAAGAATATTATTTTTAACCAGTAATCTTTGTATATTTTTTATTATTATTATTTTTTATTTTTATTTTTTTGAATTAGAACTTAATAATTTTAAGATATTTTTCTAAGAAAATTCTTTAAAAACGTTTTTTTGTACACATTTTTTATATAAACATTGACATAGAAATACAAATACTACTATGACCATTGTCATTTGGTAGATATTAAGCCAGTGTTTGCACACAGGCGCACACATATAAGACAATCATAACTGCTACTAAAACTATTTATTCAGATGACTTGGGGTATCTGATATTTATGTGAAGTATTATCTACCACCAGCGCATAGATTTTTAGTTGTTTAATCATAAATATTTTTACGTCCTATAGTTAGTATTAGAAGCCGTTAAGCGATAACTTATACCAGGTTTCCAATGAAAGAGCAAATTGTTAATACACTGTCGGAGGCTGTAGATACATTGAGAAAAATTAAACCCAGCTCAACTAGGTGTAAAAAAGGAAAATTTAGCTTTTTGAGACCTATTTCCCATTTAAATTTGTAAATAATGCAAGTGTCTCAATGTAGAAAAAAATGTAATATGTAATATTTATTGTTGTCCCATGTATAGGAATAGTTGCACTTATGTTCTTATGGAAATCCCAGTATGTATTTAATTATAAAATATATGCAAGCACATACCTACAAAATTCAAACTAGACCTATGCCTAGGACAGCAATACATATTACATAGATTAATAAAGTGGAAAATCTAATTATAAAAATAGTATTTGCTCATAGTTAAAAAAAAATATGTATTATAAATAAGTGTATATTTGTTTTTGTTTCTCTTTAGAGGTGATCACAGGTAAGGAGCACAGACGTTAAACGTACATTTTATAGTGTAAGGTCGGGTTATCATAGCAACTAATTGATTTTTCAAGAAATACGAAGTCAGATGGAATCGTTAACATAACGTTAACTTACACCTACACGAAAAGAGTGACTGCACGCAATGCGCAACGGAAACCTGGTACTAAAACGGAGCCGTAAATTACTTTTAGCTGTCGGCAACTTTGGTAGCTTACAGCTCCATTTTTAACGACTCAAAAGAAGTGAGCCCTTAGTTAGTTTACTCAGAGGATATGCACTTGTGCAACCTAGCTGATCAGATTAAAAGATGACATGAGCACAATATAAGATTGGCACAATATAAGATTAATTTATCTTTTAAAACAATATTGTCCAGAATATGCTCTCCCTATGTGCTGCCTGGTATTGTAGATCATTCTCCATTAAATACAGACAGATCCAGGGCTCTGCTCAGTAATTATATGGCCTCCTTTGCTATTGATCTTTACAGGTGTATAATGGACTGTCCGTCCATTTCAGTGAACCCAAAATGTCCAACAGAAGACTGTGAGAACCATTTATCAAGCTCTGAATGGAGCTTGAGGGCCCTTGTTTCTGGCGAGTCTTCAGACTCGCCAGAAACAGCAGTTATGAAGCAGCGGTCTAAAGACCGCTGCTCCATTACCCTGTCCGCCTGCTCTGATGAGGCGGACAGGAATCGCCACAATTCAACCCGATCGAGTACGATCGGGTTGATTGACACCTCCCTGCTGGTGGCCCATTGGCCGCAAGTCTGTAGGGGGCGGCGTTGCACCAGCAGCTCTTGTGAGCTGCTGGTGCAATGCTGAATACGGAGAGCGTATTGCTCTCCGCATTGGCTCAGAATCAATTATGTTAATTCATATTTAAAAACACTTGTGCGCTACTCTGTTAACCTGTAAACCTGTTATTGCCTGATTGCATATAAAGAGGGGCAAAACAAACACTCACACCAAAGAGAGTATATAATGGCATAAAATGTACACAAATTAATTCTAACTATAAAGTAAAGAAAGTTTGAGATTGAAAACATTAGTTCATTTACAGTACATACTAGGCATGTGATAGGAGAGAAAATAATGGAATGTTGCAGATCAATAATCAAGACAAAGAAACATACAAATCTGATGAACCATATTGAATATGGCATATAGGGCAATAAACAACCTATTACATATATTGATTAGGCGACCCAAGAGACTTGGAATAGTCCAAACTATTATTGTCAACAACTTCCCAGGTTAATATGGTGCATTAGCTAATGGGAAAATAGTTTACCCAAATTACCAGATAGTATCTCTTTTATTCCCAATAATTTATCATGTCAAATTTTGAGTTTAATCCTTTAAGGACCCTTGTTTCCATTTTGAAAATCCAAAATATTTCTCTCTTCGCTAAAAGTTGGTCAAGGTTACCTCCACGTTTGGGCAAAACTACTTTTTCAATAGCACACCATCAAAAGGTGTTTAAATTGCCATCATGTGTTTTTGCAAAATGCTGCACCAAAGGAGTGGATGCCTTGCCCAAACTTATAGTGGAGAGATGTTCCCTAATTCTTGAATTCATATCTCTTGACATGAGACCAATGTATTGCTTTTTACACTGAGTACATGAGATCAGATATATGACATAATTGGTTCTGCAATTTAAACATGAGCGTATGTCATACTTTTTACCATTCACCATTGACTCAAAGTTTTTAGTGATCTGGACATATTCACATGGGCGACAAAGATGGCTCCCACATCTATACATCCCTACATGTCTAAGCCAAGAGCTGTTTATACTTGGAGACTTTTTCAATTGTTTGGGTGCTAATAATGTACCAAGGGTCTTGCTTTTTTATAAGAACACCTGATTCCTTTATCTACAACCTTTTTAAGGTGATCATCAGCAGCCAAAAGTGAGAAATTCTCTCTCACTCTCTTGCAGATATCACGGTATTGAGCACTAAACTCTGTTACAAAGTTTACTCTATCAGACCTGTCATTGTTAATACCCCTCCTCTTATCTGCTCTAAGCAACTGGTCCTTTGGAACCAAGTCCACAACTGCTTCTGCTCTGACAATGTCTTGGTTGGGATATTTTCTCTCCCTTAATCGTTTATCGAGATCAGAAGCTTCTTTCTGATATTCAGAGGGTTTGGAACAATTGCATTTAAGCCTGATGAATTGGCCTTTCGCTATCGCAAACCTAATCTGCTTGGGGTGACAACTATTGCCATGTAAAATTGTATTCCCCGTTATAGGTTTGCGATAGACGCAAGTGGCAATACCTTTATCTGTTGTACCTTTAAGTGACAAGCCCAGAAAATTAATTTCTACCGGATTCGTCTCACAGGTAAACCTCAAACCCATATCATTAGAATTGAGAAAGTTCATGAACTGTTTGATATCCTCTGCTTCGCCCTTCCAGACTAGAAGCAGGTCGTCAATGTACCTATAGTACAGCTTAATGCTGTCTCTACAGGGATTGCCATCTCCATAGATGTGGCACAGCTCCCACCAGCCGAGATACAAATTGGCTTAAGATGGCGCAAATTTTGCTCCCATGGCCGTGCCGCATCTCTGGAGATAGCAATCCCCCTCAAATTGAAAGAAATTATTGGTGAGAAGGAACCTCACCACTCTGATAATGAATGCCTGGAACTCCATGGTAAAGTTAGAATAGTTCAACAAAAAGAAATGGATAGCCTCTAGACCCTTGTCATGTGGGATAGAAGAGTATAATGCAACCACATCGACAGTTAGCCAAGTATAGCTACTATCCCATTTGAATCTCTGAATGATATTGATTACATGTTTAGTGTCTTTTAGATGTGATGCCAACTGAACCACAAGAGGCTGTAAAATGGAATCGATCCACTGTGAAAGATGCTCTAATAATGAACTGATTCCACTCACAATGGGCCTCCCCTGTACTTTTGTTAAGGATTGATGTACTTTTGGAAGATGATGGAAACAGGGGGTCCTGGGATGTTGTACATTCAGATAAGCCAACGTCTGATCATCCAGGAACCCCTGCTCGCTACCATCATCCAAAATCTGTCTGAGTTCATGTTGGTAGACTCTAGTGGGATCCCTGTCAAGTTTCAAATAGTCGTGTGGATTGTGTAATTGGCAAAACGCCTCTGCTATATAATCTGCCTTGTTCATGACCACTACCGCACCGTCTTTATCCGCGGTGCGTATTACCAAATTGTTATTATTTTGAAGATCCCGCCGGGCCTTTTTCTCTTTGTACGTTAAATTTTGTTTGGTGTTGGTACAAGAACCTGCCAGATTAGTTAAATCCATTTCCACTCTTTGTTGGAATATTTCCAATATATTCCCCCGACTATGGATGTGGTAAAAGGTAGATTTATCTTTAAAAGATGCTACTCTGTTCACTGTGCATAAAGAGTTCCTGGACTCATTCTCCAATGATTGCAATGCAACTATGTCACAGACTTCATTGAAGTCGTGTAGAGTATTCTCAACGTCAAAAGTGGTGTTGCACCCTCCTCTAAAGTATGTACACTTTCACCAAAATGCTTTTTTAATGTTAAATTTCTGATCAAACGGTTGACATCCAGTAAAGTTTGAAATAAGTTGAAATTGCTTGTGGGTGAGAAGCCTAAGCCTAGAGAAAGAACCTGAAACTGTTCTTCAGATAATATGTCAGAGGAGAGATTTATAACATTGCCCCTGAGCTGGTATCTCCCTCCCCCCTCTTGAGTCTGTTGTGCTCCCCCTGTTTGATCTTGGGTCTCTGGAAAAACCTGATGGAAAATCTGTTCAAGATCAGGGTATGAGGCACCATATATGTGTGTGGGGTTGTGCGCTTGTTGTGACTGATGGTATACCCCTTGTTTGTTTGTCAAAGCGGAGCCCTGTGCCTGTATGGGCTTATGATATGCCCCTTGTTGTATTATACTTTTTTCTTTTGGTCTGACAATCAAATCACTTACAGGTATCACATTTAAACCTATATACCCTGAGGTGCAGACTGATGGAGTGACTATGGAGGTGGGGTTAACTGCTGTTAAGGCCACTGCAGAGGTAGAGCAAGTGTTTCCTTCATCAGAGGAGTAATCTGTATCACTCCCTGAAAATGACACATTTTTGTTTTGTTTGTTGCCTCTACGTCTGCGGTTGCCCTTTTTTATTGGAAAATTGTGTTCATCTAATCTCCCCTCTTTTCTTACGGTTCCAGATATAAACTGAATCTGTTTGGTAATCTGATCTATCTCGTAGATATTTGGTGTGCTTATTTTCCATCACTAGGCTCTTTCCTCTGGTTATCTGTTATTTGTAGAGCGCCAACAGATTCTGCAGCGCTAAATATAATGGCATAAAATGTACACAAATTAATTCTAACTATAAAGTAAAGAAAGTTTGAGATTGAAAACATTAGTTCATATACATACTAGGCATGTGATAGGAGAGAAAATAATGGAATGTTGCATATCAATAATCATGACAAAGAAACATACAAATCTGATGAACCATATTGAATATGGCATATAGGGCAATAAACAACCTACTACATATATTGATTAGGCGACCCAAGAGACTTGGAATAGTCCAAACTATTATTGTCAACAACTTCCCAGGTTAATATGGTGCATTAGCTAATGGGAAAATAGTTTACCCAAATTACCAGATAGTATCTCTTTTATTCCCAATAATTTATCATGTCAAATTTTGAGTTTAATCCTTTAGGGACCCTTGTTTCCATTTTGAAAATCCAAAATATTTCTCTCTTTGCTAAAAGTTGGTCAAGGTTACCTCCACGTTTGGGCAAAACTACATTTTCAATAGCACACCATCTATAGGTGTTTAAATTGCCATCATGTGTTTTTGCAAAATGCTGCACCAATGGAGTGGATGCCTTGGGGAGCAAATTGGTTTATTATTGATACAGCAGAAAGGCATTGTGCTATTGTTTCCAATGCAAATTTGTTTGCTTGACTCGCACCACTCTATTTGTTCATGCCTTATAGAAAAGACCAACCAAACTAAATTTTTTCCAAATTTAAGTTAAAAAAATAAACAAGCTCCCTTCTCTAAAAATAGGAATATGGTAACTCAATGCAAACACAGTAACTTGGAATCACAAAATAGTCATTGACACAAACACGATAGATAGATGATAGATAGAAAGATAGATAGATGATAAAAAGATAAACACCAACAACACATATCCCCCTTTGTACTGGCTGCATAAAAACCTAATTTTGGATACTTCAGAAATAAAAGTAAAAGAAAGTGCTATAATATTGTTTATTTAAATGGCCAAATTAATGTTCTAATTTGGTCAGGTACCATCCTATTGGGTCAGGTACCATCCTATTGGGTCAGGTACCATCGTATTGGGTCAGGTACCATCCTATTGGGTCAGGTACCATCCTATTGGGTCAGGTACCATCGTATTGGGTCAGGTACCATCGTATTGGGTCAGGTACCATCTTATTGGGTCAGGTACCATCGTATTGGGTCAGGTACCATCCTATTGGGTCAGGTACCATCGTATTGGGTCAGGTACCATCCTATTGGGTCAGGTACCATCGTATTGGGTCAGGTACCATCTTATTGGGTCAGGTACCATCTTATTGGGTCAGGTACCATCGTATTGGGTCAGGTACCATCTTATTGGGTCAGGTACCATCGTATTGGGTCAGGTACCATCTTATTGGGTCAGGTACCATCGTATTGGGTCAGGTACCATCGTATTGGGTCAGGTACCATCGTATTGGGTCAGGTACCATCTTATTGGGTCAGGTACCATCTTATTGGGTCAGGTACCATTGTATTGGGTCAGGTACCATCTTATTGGGTCAGGTACCATCGTATTGGGTCAGGTACCATCGTATTGGGTCAGGTACCATCTTATTGGGTCAGGTACCATCGTATTGGGTCAGGTACCATCGTATTGGGTCAGGTACCATCTTATTGGGTCAGGTACCATCTTGAATACAGCACTTGAACTCAGCAATTCATGCTAATGTAATGTTTAATACAATCATGTTTTGTTTAACTTGTTTCAGGATCCTTCAAACATTTCCTGCAACAGCGCTAGTAGCTGGAAAAGGCAAAATTCTGAAT